>NC_136485.1:149181558-149251558 GCF_053919585.1 Euprymna scolopes
AGCATTATAGGAGCTCCAACCTTAAGTCGGAGTATGTGGGGTGGCAGGCCAGGTGGTTCTAGGGAGTTTAGCAACTCCACCGTGTAATCAGCCAGATCAGCAGTATCAGGTGTGCGGTCAATGGATTTATAGACACTTTCCTCTCCCGGGATGAGTTCCAAAAGTCTGTAGTTAATCGCATTGACGGAGGCGTTTTTTGGAGCCAGAATCGCTCTCGTGGCGAGCCAATCAAAGTCCCTGTAGTTTTTCTGAATGTTCTCGAAAACTGCCTGGTATAGGTGGGTTGGCGTTTCAACGATGGTTGATATGTGTTCAACATTTGTGTAATCTTCAGTGTCTGTGGGAGTACGTCCTTCACCAAGTTCCAGAAGTGCATTAGAGAAATTAGCAGCATCTGGGTTGCGGCTAAGGTGGACACGCATATTTGTTGTGAGTTTTAAATGGTGAACTTGATCCCACAGTATCGACGATTTCAGGCATGCTTGAACAGCATCAGCGCGTGTCCCTTTTGGGACAACAGGAAGTGTTTGTCGGAAATCTCCACACAGCAGAACTGTTAATCCACCCATGATGTTGTCACAGTTGCGTAAATCTTGAAGGGTCCTGTTCAATGCTTCCAACGCAACTTTGTGCGCCATCGTGCATTCATCCCATACGATGAGTTTGCATCTGCGTAACAAAACAGCTTTATCCGAATTCTTTTCGATGTTGCATGTTGGGAATTCAGTTTGTGTGTAGTTGATGGGCAATTTTAAAGCTGAATGTGCCGTTCTGCCATCAGGGAGTAAAGTTGCAGCAATTCCAGAGGTTGCAACAGCTATAGCGACAGCTCCACTCCGTCGCACATGGGCAAGTATTAATTTGGTGACAAAGGTTTTTCCTGTGCCACCAGGTGCGTCCAAGAAAAATATTCCTCCACGGTTCTGTTGAACATTTTCATTGATCATATGGTAGACGTTCAGTTGTTCAGGCAACAGTTTAGGCTCATTCTCAGCAATGTACGCATTAAGTTCTGTAGGTGAGTAGCATATTTCACGCAGTAAATTTAGGCTCAAACTATTCCCTTCATGGCAGATGGGGGCAGGTAGGCCATATGATGGTAAAGTGGAACCACCAATTTCCAAAAGGAGGTTTTCGAGGCAAATTAGCCCTTCATTGTAAATCACTTGGGAGTAGTCTTGCTCCACCGATGTATTCTCAAGTTGGGCTCTTCTGGAAATGTCTTCGGTCATGAAGTTACGAAATTTCATCCATAGATGTTTTGGATCGCTCAAGTCACACCATACTATCATAATTGCAAAGAGCGACCGGAGATTTGAATAGACTTCCTTCTGTCATGGCGGCATCCCACTGAGAATCGTTTTCAAGTAGTCCCAACTGGGAGCATGCATCACGGAAGGTTTCACACAGGACGCCATCGACAGTTTTTATGTCATCAAAACTTATAGGGCCACGGACTTCGTGAAGGAGAAGACGAAGATGGAAGCACTCATGTTGACGTGGTGGCACTGTGTAAACTCGCCCGAGACAGGAATCATATTTAACCCCTGGGAAGCCATCGACAGGGTCTCCACACTTCCTGCGAGTCCACTGTTTGTTATTCCAAGTGTAGTAGGAAGGGATCTGTGGATACAAAAGCGTCTTTGCAAACTCATCATGACCGCATAGTTTGAAGAAGGCAGTAAGCGTAGTTTCTGGTGGATGCTCCACCACCTGATTAGCAGTGCCGGCAGAAAAGTAAACTCTTTGCCCATTTTCAAGGTGAACAGCGAGTTGTATAACTGCAGGATATCTTTGGTGCAAGGGAAATGAGTAAAAATGCCATACACCTTCACCGCAACACAGGAAACGTCCAATGACATGAGCAGATGGCTCGTCTCGAGAACCGTCGCGCTGAACAGCAAACGCTGCAGCATCGCTTCCCTTGTTGATGTATTTGCAGATATATTTAATGGATTTCACTGAGTGACAGAACTCCACATTGATGTGCGATTGGAAAATTTTCGTCAGCAAGGGACAGTACGGTACTATCCATCGGTTATCAACAGTGCTCCGACCGACTATCATCGTATGGCCGCCATCACCTGGACTCCGTCGCCTGTAAAGTGGGTAACCATCACCTCCTGTTTGTGTAGCATTGACAAATCTCCGTGGGTAGCCGCAAGCGCACACCGATTTCTTTTAACAGCATGATTGAGCTTTCTGGCCAGGACCACAGGGTCCATGAACCATCGTTGCTTTGACAATTTCGTAAAGCTGTGGGTCTAATCCAGGATCGGGAATCTCGGCTGAGATAATTTTGTCAATATCAGTGGATTGAATCCGTTCACACAGCCAGATTAAGATATGGGCATGCGGAAGGCCTCTTTTTTGCCACTCTACAGTGAATATGTGGCACCTTACTCGGCCGTAGACTTCACCCTTGACTATAAGATCCATGAGTTTGCACAATTTAAGCCGGAAAACACGGGCAATGAGATCAGGTCGGTCGTAGTGTTCTTGACCCAGAAACAGTTCATCTCGTATTTCTTCCCATGATGGATTGCAGGTGAAGGTAATAAACAAATCCGGTCGGCCATAATAGCGGACGTACGTCATTGCGTCTTGTGTGCGGGCATGCATATAACGCGGGCCACCGATGTATGTGGACGGAAGAATTGTCAGTTTTCCAACAGTGTTAGGGTCAGTTTCATTTCTCATGCCATCGTGCAGATGTATGTATGAAGACGACCGAAGCTGTTTTTGGTGAACCCGAATATATAGGAGCCTTTCAGATTCCATTTTTGCTGCCATGTCGACTATGTATTGTTGCAGAAGAGGTTCACTCCGAAGGAGAGTGTTGAAATCGTCGTCGCGAACCATCAGTCTGTATGCGTAATATGCTCTGCATGTAATAGTTTTGGGATTGATGGTCGTTTGTCCCAAGTTTTGTTGACATGGTATGTGAAAATGGTATCCATCGTCACCGTAAGGAAATAGTAGGGGATATTGTAGTGCGTCGTATGATCGATGCATTTCATGTATTCGCTGTAGACGTCCACCCCTAGTATGAATAACTATGTCGCGTTTGTTGTTGTGCTCACCCTGGATGACTGCAGAAACCTCGTTGCAAGTGGGAGCATTGAAGCGACGCTCATGTTCTCCTGTAGGACGTTTGTCTGCGTTAATAACGATGGAAAAATTAGGCAGAGGAACATTCTGTAGTGCATACTTGAAACTTTGAATATATGGGTTCGTTTGGTGGAGCATGTCTTGAAGCTGCAAAACAATACTGAGTTGTCGTCGATCCGAACTGTCGTTTGTCTCGGCTGTAATAGCTAGTCGGTTTTCAGCTTGTTGGACGTAGTCACTTACGAAGTAGAGTTGTAAAAATGATGGTTGTACGGTATCATCAGGTAAAAGGGACCCTATTAGATGGTAGACTTGGCCTTGCACCTTAAATGCGGGATTCCAGCCGCTTTCACGGACAATGTTTTCACCAAATGATGTCATTTGGAAGTAGCAGTTGAAAAGTCGAATGGATTTCCGAAAATATTTAGATTCATCAGTCATGCCCAAAAGTAGGTCTCGCAGTGGTTGAGGTAAAGTCTGTAGGGATGGTAGTTTAACTTTACCCGAATAGCAGCATAGGCTTGGAGGTTCTGCCGGCCATTTTTTAGCTTTGCAGAATGAACATATGCAATTCATCGAACCAATGCTAAGATCCTGCCGGGTAGAGAAGTCATAGTTGGCGTCATAGTTCAATGCTTTGCGTAACCAAAACTCCGGTGAAGGGCATATGTTGCCGCGAGAGGCATGAAATCTCCGAGTAACAGCCTGAACTCGTATCCTTCGAGCTTCTGGTGGCTGAGATGACCGAATGGCGGCTCTGGATGTGTTATCTCGGGCAAGTCGTCTGACCCTCGCTTCAGTAGATTCAGCAGCTCGTGCTGAATCTGTGGAGGCTGCGTTAGCTGCTCTCCGCCGAGCTGTCCTTTCTGTAGATTCGTTGGCCCTTGCAGAAGAGGTACTTGCAGCATTGGCTGCTCTACGGTTGGCCTGAATCTCTGCAGTTTGTGAAGAACGTAGTTGAGCCATGGCTGCAGCATGTCTAGATAAACGATAAGTCCGTTGAGTAAGTGTTTCAGAAGATCTGGTCTGAGGCATGCGCTGTGCTTCGCGAGAACGTAATAATTCTACTTCATCGTAGTCTAGGCTTGCTCTGATGTTCCTAACAGTAGTCGCTGCTTTCGTGCGCCTTCCGAGCTGATTTTTTTTGGGTGGCATTGTTGCGAAATTACTCTGCGGGTGTGTGTGGAATTGAAATGGAATGCTGCCGAAACAATTGTTGAAAGAGTCAATATTTAGGTAGTGTGTATGGTATAAAATAAAATAAAAATAAAGGCAATCAGTATGTGTAATTTCCCCAATACATCAATGTAGAAATATTGGGATTAAAATGTACAGTTGGAAAAATCTCTATATTTATATAAATAAAACAAAGTAAGATATACGTGAAATAAATGAATTTGAAGGTACAATAAATATGTATAAATATGTATAAATATATGGTGTAAAATCAAACGAAAAAAATGGATGTCCAGGAAAATGGCAATCAGTATTTGTAAAGTCCCCGTTACATCAACGTAGAAATATTGGGATTAAAATGTAAAGTTTTGAAAACCTCTACATTAGGTGTCAAAAATTGAAGATATAATAAATATGTATAAAAGTATGAGAAGATTAAATGCGAAAAGTAATAATATTGAGAAATGCTTTCTAAATGCATAAGTAATGTAAATGTAAAAATAAACAATGTTGTATTATTGTTGTTATGAATTTTTTGTTTGTTTGAATTAGAAAAAAATGTAAGTTACCGTCTGCTCGAATTTGTTAAATGTAAATGTGTGCGTCGGCAGCGAGTAGCAGTATTAGTAGGCTCAGTTCTAGTAGCAACTATTCCATAACGTAGAAGGGTTAAGTAGCCGTGCCTGTGCGCCGGCAGCGAGTAGCAGTATTAGTAGGAGCAGTTGTAGTAGTAGCTTCAGTAGCAGTAGCGTTGGTCGCCGTTGCTCGCCGTTGCTAGGCAACGAATTGGAGAAATGGCCGATCAAATCGGAAATAGCAAATAAATAAAAGCATTGTTAATAGTAGTTGATGGTAATTTAGGAAAGCTTTCCGATGCAATAGGTACCCGTAAACACACCCAGACACACTGAGAACCTATGTGTAAAATTTCATAAACGGACGTGCAAGGGTTTTTAAATCCATAACGAACGAACACATACACACACAGGCAAAGTCACATTTATATAATTGTAGATATATATATATATATATATATATATATATATATATATATATTGTTGTGGAGACGCCTACTAATTAACATAGGCGAGTGAGTGAGATATATAAAAGTATCAACCACCAATATCGGGAGAGTTCGGCAACCAACCGTCCCATAGGCAAGACGCCTATATTGCTTCCGAGTAAGACATTCAACGCGCCACCTGTCGGGATATCTCCAACTTAAGTATATCTGAAAACATGTATATATATATATATATATATATATATATATATATATATATATATAATTAACAAGAACACGAAAGTAAAGGTATACAATAACATATATATATATATATATATATATGTGTGTTATTATATACCTTTACTTTCGTGTTCTTGTTAATTATTTATGCAGGCAGAACATATATATATATATATATATATATATATATATATATATATATATATTGTGTATGCAAAATCAAGACTTCAAAAAGGCGTGGATGGCAACTAAAGGTGTATTTCAATTTGCGTTACAACTGTTTCCATGTCCAGTCGACAATTTCAAACATTTTATCGTCTTAAAATTTTCGAAAACTTGCATTTCTTCAGAATTTATGAATAAAAACAATTTTGAAAATATACCATTTTTGAAGAGAAATAAAAAAGAAATACAAAAAGGAAAAATCCCCTGAACGGAATTGCCTGCGAAAAAACATTTAACTTTGCGACACAGTTATTAGTCTGTCTCTACATAAGAACCACCCAGAGTTAAACATTTCTCCCATCCTTTGATGCAGCCCTCAAGACCGTTTTTGTAGAACACCTCAGGTTGGTCCTCCAACCTCGATGTGACTTTCCTTTCAAAAACAACTTCATGTCTGGGAAGAGGTGAAAGTCAGAGGGTGCAAGGTCAGAAGAGTAGGTTCATGGGGGAGGATTTCATAACCACACCCCCGTGCTTCTGATTTGGCGACATGCGAGTTGTAGACCGGAGAGTTGTCCTATAGGAGGAGGGTACCTTTGCTGATCTTGCCCCGACTGTTGATTTGGATAGCTTCTGTTAATTTCCTCAAACGTGGAGCATGATAGGCTCCTGTAATTGGGGTACCCCTTGCCAGGAAATTTTTCATCACTACTCCGTCCTGGTCCCAGAAGACCGTGAGCATGACCTTGCCAGCGGAGGGCTGCACCCTTGCCTTCTTTGGATGTGGTGAGTCTAACTGCTTCCCCTGTATTGACTGGGCTTTGCTATCTGGATCATAGTGATGGCCCCAGGTTTCATCCTGTCTAATCAGTCTTTTGAAAAACGTTGGCTCATCTTCTTGGCACATCTCCAAATTTATCCTCGAGCACTCGACGCGTTCTCGCTTCTGGAATGTTATGAGCCACCTGGCAATCAATCTGGCAGGCACCTTAATCATATTGCAATGATCATTAATGATAGTTTCAACAGCCCCTGTACTAATCTTGACATATTTGGCAATTTGTCCAGTAGAAATGCGCCGATCTTCCATAATGGCAGCCTTAACTTGACTGGCAGATTACTTATCAATGGCAAATTGGGCGACCAAGTCTGTGAGCTGTTTCACCAGACTTCCGGTCATGTTTGAATTCATGATGCCAGCCTTTTACCAGATGAACTCGCATTATCACCAGAAGTTTCTTTCATTTCATCCAAAGTCTCCTGTGGTGTGCATCCTTTCAAACACAAAAACCGGATCACTGCTCGACATTCAACAGCCTCTATTTCATACCTGACTCAGTTCGAACACCTGTAAAACAGAAACTACAATTAGTTAGGAAATGTAATATGCTACATCACCCATAGAGATAGAAATCATTGCACATGCAAAATTTCAGCTAGATCAGACAACTAGAAGCGGGGCAAGGTCATTACTGATAGCACGTCCTCGTAAAATACTTTTACACGACACCGATTATATCCCATATTAATAGGCTATACAGAAAACTCTCAAACATAATTGCAGAATAAAAATGATTATGTAGACTGTTGGAGTTTACAGTCTTTTTAAACTGGGATTGTGTTATTTGCCTTAAAGTAAGGGAGCATGAAATGTTTGCCCCTCTCAATGAGATTGCCCATAAGCAATTGCAATATACCGAGACTTTGCCATTTGGTTAATACTCTCTGGAACATGTAGTAACTTCTGAAGTGGCCTCTTAGTGAAATATTAGTGGAATAACGGTTTTTCCGTGTCATTCATACAGGAAAACTTTTTTCTCTGTTCTTTCTTATCATTCGAACCGTTCAGCTAATATAATTTGCTTTCCCATTCCTAAAATCTTCCCAACATTACGATGAACAATAAAAGCAATGTTACAAAGATAATCACAATAACACAATCTTTCACAAAAAACATTAGAACCAGGTCTGCTTACCTACATCAGACACCTACTTCCCTACTTTCCACAAGTTGAATTTAATTACTTGTGTCCACACATGATTTATTGTTTATTTGTCAAACTGGCATTGACCTAATTTATTTTTTAGTCGATTTATAAAAAATCGAACCCTCATGGCCGCCACAAGCATATGATATATGCTTACATTTGGGAGGGGTTCCTCTGAGATAGGAGCACTCTTGAAGAAGATTAACACGTAACATGCACATCCTTCGGAGTAGTACTTACAACAATACTTTCTTTTTTGCCATATATCCCGGATTATGTGTCATATTTTCAGAATATCGCGAATAAAATTTGACACATCCTGAGTGTTTATCCCGTGGTAAAATTCAAGTCTCTGCTGATTGTCAACGTCCATCACGTTTAATTGCTAATCTATTCTTATAAGAGGGTGTTTTAAAGAGTTCCGTCCATAATTTATCCCTTGCTATAATTAAACTCTGATGGTAAACGAACCGACACGAGTCTCTATAATGATTAATCTACAAGCATCCTCATCTTTGTTCGTACACTCCTGCATTGAACTATGCACAATGTCTATTACTTCTCTGTTAAGACGTTCGGTCACGTAATGAATATCGTTACTCTTTGGCTGATTGGAACGGTTTCCATACGTATATATTGTACACATAAGTTCTGATTCCAAACGGAATTTATAGCATTCGACTTGCAGGAGTGGTCAACCATGGTTTTAATTGCTATATACTCTATCAAATCTGAAAATAAAACCAATTATCAAACCGTGAAAAATCCATTTATGTATTACTATAATTTCACATCAAAATACTTAGTCAAACTGCTTCAAAAGAGACAGATGTTAGGAAATTAAAACTGAGTATATGTCTGCCAACTAGCAGAGACAAAAGGATATCAAAAATGCAACAGCGTTTCTCTCCCAAAACAGAAAAATCTAAATTAGCAAAGTAGACTCTATTTTCCCACCAGATTTGCGCATCGTAAATATGGTTCTTAACAGATGCATAACTTTTTTCGCAACAATCATTAACGATGCAGACAGGATTATTAAATCGCACGACCACCCAATATAACAACCTAGAACTTCGCATTAAACCTGTGTAATAATAGACGTCTACCTACTAAATTCCATCCCAAGATACTTTCAGCGACATCCCTATATATATATATATATATATATATATATATATATATATATATATATATATATTTATATATGTGTGTGTGTATGTGTATGTGTGTGTGTGTGTGTGTCCGAGACGCCCCGATCTTACCAGCAACCTTTCTATAAGCAAACAAACTTGAAAGAGTCCAATCATCGCGCTACTAAATCTAAGACACAGACAAGTTCCAATACTTACAAAATTGTCCACTTTCTTCCTTAAGAACATATTCTTCCTGACTGGAAAACTCGACTAGTATTTCAAACACAGGGGACGCAATCTTTGGCATCTTAGTACAAGTCAATATGTCCTTTGTGCGTCAAGAATAAATACTTGAGTCAGTGATAAATAAGGGAGTTGATATTCGCCGCAACAAAAAAATTACTTATTCAACAATATGCTATATATAACGTTGGTGCAGAAACAAATAGTTTTCTCACATATGTACCTTTAGTCTATGATGTCTAAATCTATTAACTGATATATAAAGCTATGTAATAAATCATTTAAACACGCGTTTTTCGTCTCAATCGAATCGGGTTATTATTATGGATATTACTCCCATGATTATTACTTTTACAACTTTACGTCAGCATGGACAAAATTCAAGTCCACGGGATTTTCTTGTCCCTGATCAAATTAGGCCGAGAATCTGACAAGACAGCTCCTGATATCCAGAATGCGTTTGCCCTTAGAAGGAGTAACAAAGGCGTGGCAGAACGGTTCTTCAAGCAATTTCGCAATGGTGACGAGAGGCCAGAAGATGATCCGGTCCGGTTCTGCGGTCTACAGTTGATAACGACCAGTTGAAAGCATTAATTGAAATCGATCCTCAATAATCTACAGGATAAGTTGTTGTTGAACTCGACGTAGATCACTCAGCAGTAGTTCGCTTTTTAAAGCAGATAGGGAAGTCAAAACTGTTGGATAAATGGGTGCCGCATGAATTAAACGATAATCAAAACAGTGTCGTTTTAAGACGCCTTCTGCACTTCTTCTACGCAACAAGAACATCCCATTTCTCGAGCGGGTTGTGATGCGTAATGAGAAATGTATCCGCTACCACACCCATCAATGTTCTGCACAGTGTTTGAATTCCGGAGATGCTCCACAACTCTTCCCGTACCAAAAATTGCACAAATAAACATATGGATAATTTTGGTGGTCTGCGACCTGTCTCATCAATTAGACATTTTTCAATACGGGCGAAGGGATTACAGCGGAAAAGTACTGCCCAGAAATTGACTAAATGCACTAGAGATTCCAACGTATGAGTCTGAGATTGGTTAATAAGAAGGGGTCAATTCTCTTCCAAGAAAACGCTCGCCCGCATGTTGTTCAACGAACCCTGCAGAAGCTGAATGTATAGTAAGAAATTATCTTACCCGTTTTTGCCTATGGCAGAATGAAAGAGACTCAGAAAAAGCAACAAAGGCTCACCTAAAATCCAAGAATAATTTTATTTACCAAAGGGTAAAAAAGGAGTCCATATTGCAAAAGAGTGCCCTCTTTAGCTTCTGTCAAATGGCGGGTAGTTCTTGCATAGAAAGGCGATGGTAGTTGTAGTTCATGCCTTGAAAGGCGAAGGTAGTTTTCTTCTTGTGAAGATGCTGGTAGACTCGGCCGCTCGTAGAATTGGTTGAGGGTTCGCGAAATCCTTCCAGACTGTCGAGACGATCAACGCATTTTGCGATCGATGATCATAAATAATATGCCCTCTTGCGGGCAGGGTTGTGAAGTAATTAATCCGTAGAACATTTTAGCCTCCGGCTAATATCCGCATTTAAAGAGCGGATAAATAAATGGGGTAGAACTATGCCTTAGTTCATTAGGCATAGAGCGAGATTACGCGCGTCTGCTTGGCACGACGTCAAGTTGAATCTTGTTTTAGAACCATGCCTTAGTCCAATAGGCACAGAGCGAGATTACGTGCGTCCGTCTTCTCCGACGTCCTGATTAAATATCGTTTTAGAACCATGCCTTAGTTCAATAGGCACGGAGCGAGATTACGTGCGTCCATCTTCTTCGGCGCTGAGTTGAAATCTTGTTTTAGAACCATGCCTTAGTTCAATAAGCACGGAGCGAGATTACGAGCGTCCGTCCTTTTCGGCGTCCGGTTGAAATCTGTTTTTTGAAACACAAAATTCCCGCCACTTCTACATCCTCCGCAGCAACTGAATCAACGCAATACCATTGGTCGAAATAATCGCGTGATTGTAAATCACGCGGTTATCGCCCTTGCATTCTGAAATTTCTAACACACTGCCAAAGGAAGGAAGAGAAAGAAATGGATACTCATTTCTTTCTTTTTTATCGGGAAAATTAAGGATTGTCGCCTATTTGGACAAATTATTACAATGAAATTCTGTCCCAAAGGACTTAATATTAACACAATAATAGCAATTAAATTCAATGTGTGTATGTTGTCAATCTGAACTTATAACGATCTCTCTATGGCAAACAGAGAATTTACTAGTAATAAAAGGTATGACTCTACTGATGCGTCTATAAAAGGAATATACAATTATTAACTTGGTGTTTGGTCCGCACAATCCGGACACACCCAATCTTCAACGGTAACTTGTTGGTCGACCCCGACACAACTAAAATGGTACCACTCATTGCAGTGAGTCGCAACACACCATAGGTGATGTTCCTTCGTTGGCGACTGAATATGTGGGGCAAAAGAAGGGGCCTCCTTCTTCCGCAAATTCTGCTAATGCAGGTTCAGGATTATGTTTTATCTCTAAAGGATAAATATTTTTTAAGGAATGAATTTGGACACACCCGTCTTTCAGCACTGAGGCCGAACGAACCTTGTTGTCCTTTCCGACCAATAATTTTACTACCTTACCCAACCCCCAGAATGGCCGGGACTTATTAGGAGCTTTGATAAGAACAATTTCACCATCTGATATTTTAGAGGTTTCATTTTCTGTAATGTGGGCGTCTACTTCTCGAATTGAGAACAAGTAGTCATTATGCCAAATACGTTTGAATTTACTGACAAATTCATCCCTCATTTACAAGGGAATGTAAGAGCGAATTTCTATTTGGAGGTTCTGGACAAGGATTCTCTGAACCGCTAAGATTTATAAGCAGGCGGGGATGATATCCTGTCTGCAAAAAATGGTTGGGAGTCAACCCATCAAGGCCTCTATCAGAAGCAGAAATAAATGTTAGTGGCCTATCATTTATGGCCTTTTGAACATCTTAAAGGGCGGTTAGGAACTCGAAATAACCGACCCTCCTCCTACCCAACAACTTGGAAAGACACTGTTTCACAGTTTTAATAAATCTCTCCCATACTCCACCATGCCATGCAGAGTACAGGGGAAGTGTATAATGAACAATAGTAGTGGATTTGAAATAATCTCTAAATTCATCAGACACAAATATGTCTGATAATATAATACCCGACGCTATGAAAGATTTAGCATTGTCGGAATACATATGAGTTTGTACACCAAATAAGTTGGTGAACCTAACGAACGCTAACAAGAAGGATGTTGCGCTCATGTCCGGTACCAATTCCACTCATGCAAGTAAACAGTAAGATGTACATTTTGACATCCTCATTATTGTTTTTGACAAAAAAATGTCCAGTAAAATCCACCCCTACACATTTGAAGGGCCGGACAAAATTTACTCTATCAGAAGGCAGTTGAGACCCAGAGGGTGCTTTGTACGGTAGAGAATTAATTCTCTTACATATAACACAGTCACGGAGAACCGACTTCACCGCATGTCTCCCTTGGGAGATCCAAAAGCCCGATAGCCTCACCTTGTTAGGGGGTTGAATTTGCTGCCATATGACAACAAATCTGGTGAGCTTCAATAATGATCAATTTGGTCAGGTGGGTATTTTTTACTAATAATATAGGAACTTTCACTTCATATGGGAAAACGTCGGAGTTCTGAATACGTCCTTGAGTCCGTATCAGTCCCTCCCTATCTAGGAATAACCCAAGGGCCGTAACTCTTGATGGAGCAGCCCTATTAGAGGGTTGTTGCAAATAAGCAAGTTCTGTGGGAAACGCTTCCCTTTGTAAATAAGATAAGAGCAACAATTTAGCTCTCTTGCCGGTGTCAGTCTTTCGGTGACGTAATTTATCACCGATTCTCACAACTTTTTCTAAGACATTAATCGCCTTAGTTAATGCGAAAAATCAGATATTTTAATTGGCAAATGATTCTCGTTAGAAGCAGTTTCATCCGAGAACATACATGTTACCATCTTCCTGTTAACATTGTTAAGACAAGGCAAGGGGGACGTGGGCCAGCTGATTTCAACTTGATTAAGCCAGTCTGGTCCGCAGGTCCAAATTTTTAAAAATTGTTTGAACTTAGAGGCAGTAATACCTCTGGTTAAAAGATCGGCCGGATTATCCGACGAAGGAACATATCTAAATTTAGGGTTTATCCCATATTTAAGATTAATGTTTTCAATGAACTTATTAATGTCTGACACGCGATTTTCAATGAATATATTTCTTTTCGCAGCCTTCCCATTCATGGCAGGGCTACTTGTGCATCAGACACGACAAAAAAGGATTTGATATTGATGGGCGCTAGAGCACCCAAAACTTGTGGAATAACTTTAAACGCTAGAAATATAGCTAATAATTCCAAAACAGGTAGGGATTTTCCCTTGATGGGTACCAATTTTGCCTTGGCGAATATCAAGGAACACTGAGCACCTTGTTTCGCATACACGGAAAACCCATAAGCATGCTTAGAAGCATCGCTAAAGCAAATAATTTCAACAGGGGATTCTGCTAGGAGGGTACATCTAGGAAATTCAAAGTTCCCTATACATTTCAGCTCGTTGGCATGTGCTTGCCACGTGGCCTTAACTTCTTCAGGGATTTGTTGATCCAAAGACAACTCCTTTTTCCACAGTTGACTAATAATGATCTTCCCCTGCACGGTGACAGGAAGAAGTAAAGATAATGGATCATATAGACTTGAGACTTGAGATAATATCTTGCGTTTGGTATTGGCATTGCCATCTATTACGGGTGGATCGAGTTTAAGGGCATCCCTTTCAACAGAATATTGATACCCCAGCACCTTTTCAAAGTTGGGGGAAGAAGACGAGATAGTACCGTCTTCCATCATTTTATTTTGTATGCTCGTGCAATTGGAGTTGCAGGATTGGAGTTCAAAACCCGCTTCTCCTAGTCTGTTGCGGACTTTATTATACACATGGTTTAGAGTATATCGGTCACTATTAGTAGTAACTAAGTTGTCAACATAAAATTTATTGGAAATCGAATGTGAAGCCAAATCGGCTTCATATTTTTGGCATGATGCTTAAGTATAAAGCTTAATATAAAAGGGCTGGCATTGATACCAAATATAATAGTATTAAAACGGTAGGCGCACAATTTGTCATCTACCTTGAGGAAAAAACAAAATCTATTTTTATCTTCAATAGATTTTAACCTGATCTGTAAAAAAGCTTTGCGCAAATCGCCCAAAAGCACATATTTTCTTTTCGGAAAGCTAGTAGAATATCTAGCAACAATGCAGTCATGTTAACACCCGAATAAGCAGCGTCGTTAATCGATACGCTACCTTGACGTTTCAACGAACAATTGAAAACAGGGCGGCTTTTTGTAGTTATTCCCAGACCTTTTTTAATTACTGGCCGATGGGGAATCCATTTATAATTCTCATAAGTTCCATGGGGAACAGAGAAAGGTTCGATACTTCCACAGTCTTCGTATTCTTTGAAGACCTGTATATAATTGTTATACAGTCCTTTTCCTTCCAAGGACTGGGCCACCCTATGCATTATTCGCAGTGAAGGCACACAATTGGACTCCAGCTTGAGAAGCTTGTCATGCTCCCAAGGCAGCTCGGCGTAATATTTTCCTTCCTTGAGAACTATAGCCTCTTCGAAGGCATTTATTTTTTCTTTATCAATTGAAGACAACTGGTTGGCATCCTCGATACCTATGGAGTCCAGAGAAAAAACTTTTCTACTCCACGTTCAACAGCAGGACCGTCAAAAAAAGGTTGCAGCACATCCTCATAAGATGCTACTGGCTTTAATACACTATCAATAAAATATGACTGACACATAGGGAGTGTTCTAATAACTTGATCGAAGGCTGGCAATTTTTCCACAGCCCTATCATTTTTGTTAAAAAAATTTTACCCCTCACCGAAGCGAATGATATAATTGGGGAGTTTCCAAGCGTAACCTCTCAAACACTTAATTAAACTGAGATTATGGATTCTAGGAATAAGATCCAGGCCAATGATACCGAAAATGTTAGAACCGTTTCGTTCAGAATAACCAGGGCAAAATTCATACCCTTTTTCAGTTAAATTCGACGTAATCTCATCGAACCTGGTTACGTTAAATTTCAATTTCAAATTTTCAGCAAACAATACATAATGATAAAAATGGCGCCGATGTCCCAATTTAATAGACACTTCCAGTTCTGAACGACGTAAGGGCTTATTCCCCACGAGGGTATTGACGGACATTGTACCGTCTCAGGATTTAGGTTACGGTTTTGAATCAACCGGTCCAAAATTGTTTTAGAGAAAAAGGATTTTTGGCTACCCGTATCTATCAGACAGAAAAAATAAACCGGGCGCCCTTTAACCTTCATAGATATCTTGATTACAAGACTAATACTCTTGTCCTGATCCGACACGAAAGTACGCCCCACAAAGGACTCAGATTCTTTTGGACACATTAAGGAATAATGGTTTTTTAGACCACAATTACTGCAAGGGAAAGGGAACCCCTTAACCCCCATGCAACTGGACTCTGAGTGCTCACCGAGGCACCGGAGACATAATCTTAATTCTTTCGCTCGAATAATTTTAGATTCAGAATTTGGAAATTTTGAACAAACTTTGGTCAGGTGACCATCAACCTAACACAATTTACAACATTTATTTTCGCCATTTTTGACAAAAGACTTAGAGTTATTATTACTCTGAAAGGACTTGATTTGTTTTGGCTCCGAATTCTTCGCCACGAGGGTTCTAGCATTCAACGAACCCGACATGTGTGGCGGGAATTTTTCCTGCCGTGACGCATTCAAAGGCGACGCCATTATTATGTCTATAACGTCAAACGTATATGTTAAAATAGACTTTAAGGAAGGAAACCGTTCACAGGATTTATTCATTATTTCTCTGCGAACACTGTTCGAGAATTTAGCGAACAGAATATGAACTATTAATCTTCCTGAGGTGGATTTATCTGTAAGAAAATCCGTGCCAAAGGAATTATCCATTTCCGTCAGTTCAAGTTTGACTCGCTGTACGAGAATTCTGATATCTCTCAAATACGCAAATTTGTTCATAATTGCTGAAGGATTTAAATATTTTTTCCTTCAGACACTCCAAAACGGCTTCGTAATTCTCGGGAATCACATCAAACCTAGAAATAGTATTAAACGCCTCTCCTGATAATTTGGATTTTAGCAATAATAATTTATCTGCATTTTTCATGTTCGCAGTACAGAATTAAAATTTCCTCAGGAACCCACGGAATTCAAATTTATTAGGAGTTGGATCCCCACTAAAGGGGGGGCACTCCAACTCCATTTTCATGGGAACAATATCCCTTGATTTTTCAATCTCTGGCTGGAACTAAGCCAATCTATCGTGGACTCCCGCTTTAAACATTTCGATATCCCGACAAATATTTAGCCTTTCCTCATCTGGGAACTTTTAAATTAACTGATCTAATAAAACATCTATTTCAGACAATCGTTTCTCGATGTCGGAAGAAAAATTATTTATACAACGCCCACCTCCTCTCTCCTTCATCCAATCCAAATAAGCCGTTATACGAAACTTTTTAGCTTCTATTCGACCAACAAGATTTGAATTTGCCATGTTCGAAGGACACGACATGAGAAAACAAAATGGCCGTTCCCACGTGGGGAAATAAAATCAAAGGGCGCGAAAAAGATTCTCCGACGAGAAGCTACTATCTGAAGGGGGTTACGTCAACAAAATTCGAAACTCAATGAACAAGGAATTTAAACTCATAAGAAAAGTTTAGACTGACATTCGACAACACATTTCAACAATGAATCAATTATAAATTAAAGAATCAATATATACTTTTTTTTTAAACGATTACAATTATCGTAAATATTTGAAAGGTAATTTTTTTTTTACGAATTAAACTTCAGTTTACAATTTACATGAAATAATATTTATTTTTTTCCAATGAACTTCAGTTACAATTTATTGAAGAAATATTTATTTTCAATGAATAAGTTCCTTTATGGATCATTACAATTTAATATAAACATGAATATTCAATATATTATTTTTTTCTAAGCACATGGTCTTTTAAGGACCATTACAAATTAATATAAAAATGAATATCAAATATATTATTTTTTTTTTAAAGGCGACAATGAAAGGACAAAAAAAAATAATGTGGGGGGAATCGAAATCTTATGCAATAAAACGTTATTACTCATAAGAAAAAAAAATGAGGGGGGGAATATCTTTTGCAATAAAAACGGTGTAAGAAATTATCTTACCTGTTTTTGCCTATGGCAGAATGAAAGAGACTCAGAAAAAGCAACAAAGGCTCACCTTAAATCCATGAATAATTTTATGTACCAAAGGGTAAAAAAGGAGTCCATATTGCAAAAGAGTGCCCTCTTTAGCTTCTGCCAAATGGCGGGTAGTTCTTGCCTAGAAAGGCGATGGTAGTTGTATTTCATGCCTTGAAAGGCGAAGGTCGTTTTCTTCTTGTGAAGATGCTGGTAGACTCGGCGGCTCGTAGAATTGGTTGAGGGTTCGCGAAATCCTTCCAGACTGTCGAGACGATCAGCGCACTTTGCTATCGATGATCATAAATAATATGCCCTCTTGTGGGCAGGGTGGTGAAGTAATTAATCCGTAGAACATTTTAGCCTCCGGCTAATATCCGCATTTAAAGAGCGGATAAATAAATGGGGTAGAACTATGCCTTAGTTCATTAGGCATAGAGCGAGATTACGCGCGTCTGCTTGGCACGACGTCAAGTTGAATCTTGTTTTAGAACCATGCCTTAGTTCAATAGGCACGGAGCGAGATTACGTGCGTCCGTCTTCTTCGGCGCCGAGTTGAATCTTGATTAGAACCATGCCTTAGTTCAATAGGCACGGGGCGAGATTACGTGCATCAGTCTTCTCCGACGTCCTGATGAAATATTGTTTTAGAACCATGCCTTAGTTTAATAGGCACGGAGCGAGATTACGTGCGTCCGTCTTCTTCGGCGCTGAGTTGAAATCTTGTTTTAGAACCATGCCTTAGTTCAATAGGCACGGAGCGAGATTTCGAGCGTCCGTTTTTTTCGGCGACCTGTTGAAATCTGTTTTTTGAAACACAAAATTCCCGCCATTTCTACAACTGAATCAACGCAATGCCATTGATCTAAATAATCGCGTGATGTTAAATCACGCGGTTTTCGCCCTTGCATTCTGAAATTTCTAACAGTATTAGCCAACGAGATTATCCTCATCTCCCATATTCATTGTCCTCCTACCTACCGATTATACTTTTTGTCAAACATCTCGACATCTCCCTGCCTGTAACATGCCTACAAAACCGAGATGATACCGTATCGGCCTTCAATTTCTTAATCGCTTGCAGAATGCAGGTTTTCTATGCTAAGAAGAAAACAAATTCTTTCTCATCGGCAAATTATGTCAATTCTAATGGTGCATATTTCGATCAATACAGTTTATTATAAAAGGAATAGAAGGATGTATATATTATTATAGAAGGAATTATGTCATTTTGAAATTGAGCGTAAGAAAATTACATTATATTCAAACAGCCTAATATTTTTTCTTCCGAAAGACTAACTGTCGATACGTTGGTTGTAATATTATACAAAATTAGTGAATCAATAGGAGAAAGCTTCTATTCTACCGCAATAACTCTTTACATTTTAAAGCTATTTTACATTGTCTGGTTCATAGGTATGAGTCAAAGTTTTTAGCTATGGACTACCTGCAAATATCCTCTGAACAATCAAACATTTCATTCGAATAGATATTTTGCCATTTATGATCAGAAATATGAACCTGACATTATTAAAGTTCGAGTGGCACAGGAAACAACGTATGGTCAAAATGTTTTCGCGATTTTCCTAAGGAAAATTCTAGATATATATCTTCGTATATTACTATTTATGCAGAGGATACTGTCATCTAGAGCAAGGCCCCAAAGACCGATGTATGTCAGAACTTTGCAGATGCTATTGAAAACATACGATTAGTAATACAATATTGTCCATAATCTCCAGTAACCGTTCATATACACACAAATACACGTAACTCTTTATTAATTATGAATTAAATCTAACACATTAATTGCTACATTCCTTTTTAAATTATTCAAGTAATCGTCGTTGTTATGTACCTAACATTAAAATATTGCACAATTGCGAATATTTCAATTACAGTAGACTATATGTACAGTTTCACATGGTGGATGAACTCCATTTTATGAGATAAAATCTCGAATCTTTGCTCTATGATTTCAAATTATACATGTTATTGTGGTAATGCTTCAAATAAAATGGGCTTCAGCTTTAAACTTCATTTGGATTTTCATTATGATTTTGCAAGTGTTATTATAATAAAAGAACAATTAAGTAATAAATATTCGCTGTTCGATGAACCAAGATGTAAACTTAGCTGAAGAGTCTGACGTCTCAATCATCTTTCTCTTTCTTTTTTTCATCTTTCATAAGACTTTAAATGTCTACTCATCTTATGAAAACGCCATATGGATGAGCTAGTAAGTCATCCCTTAAAAAATAACTAATAACATAATGTTGTTACCAGGGCTACGAAAAGAGTGTATTTTTTTCATTGCTTTGACTCTCAAGTCTATACCCGACACAGTTAGACAAAGTTACTCAATTGAGAAACACATCATTCAATCTAAAAAATATATAAGATATACACTGCTATATATTCAAGAGTCCAAATAATTAAAAAATATGATCCTATCATAGATTTAGTTATTACTAAATATTCACGTACTTTTCTCGTCAATTTAACACGAGTCGCGTTGCCTAAATTAACATTTAAACTTTGAATGAAAGCGGAAGGTATCTAAGTTTTTAATCTAAGACACTTGATTAAAATTCACTTACAGGTATGTATTACCCAATCAGATTATTAATTGAATCGGGACAATATTTTACTCTTGTGTGCGTGCTGCTGTCTGTGCGTGCTTATGCATGTATATATATATATATATATATATATATATATATATATATATATATATATATATATATATATATGTGTGTATATATATATATATATATATATATATGAGAGCAAATAGTTATTAAAATATGCTAAACACACTTTGAAAAAGAAGTAAAACATATTTAGTATGAAAAAGAAAAAAAACTTAATAAGTGGATAGTTTCGAATAAATACGGTTCTTCTCACCAGAGGCTAGGAAATTAGAAAACTGCTGGATCCGATATTCCGATTTTGCATACTTGGTTTTATCGAGGTTTTATATCTGGGTGAGATTACTTTATAAATATTAATTCTTCAATATTTATAATATACTTTAGTTTTACCACCTTATATATATATATATATATATATATATATATATATATATATATATATATATATATATATGTATATATACTGTTTTACATTGAATCAAATGTGGGTATTTTTGCGCCCTCATTCAGACAATCCGTCATGTTTACTGTTTACATAGATATTTATCGTCAGTTTTCCGACATACTAGTGTTCTATAAAAGCCTTCTTTCTCTCATTTTGTGTGTGTGTGTGTGTTCCAAAGACTTTCTAAATTAAAATTTTACAGATCGTTCTGTAAATATACTCGCACAATGTAGTTGATGGCGTCGTAGAATAAGCATGTTTAACAAAACAATACACATTGATGTCAGTTTGCTCACACTGTCCATTCCGTATGACAGAACATTCATTTCTGGCATTGCTTATGCCATTCAGGGTATTTAAAGTATTTGTCATGCGGCCTTGTTAATATGGTTTTCTTCTTATATTAGGGGGGGGCTCTCCTCACATCACTTTGCCTTTGGAACATTTTGTATTTATATTGTTCGGTGTGAATTAATCCGGAAACATTGCACTAGATGTTGATTTTTCTTCCATTACGGCTTCGGTCAATGGAAGTTGTTTTTTTTGTGGGGGTGTATATTTTGGCGATTCTTAGGCTACGTTTAATTAGACGTGTTCATTTCCTGTCTCATTTGTAAGACAATAGTGTCTAAGATGATTGACATAATTATGTTGACTCTTGTTTTATGGTGTTCGTTTTTTTAGTTTGGATTTTGAAAGGTCATGAGGTTCTGTCCGGGCTAAAGATAGTTGCACGAAGATGGCGGTCAATCTCTGGGAACCCTATATATACCGTGTCGTATGTGCAGATACATCCTGGCGGTCACGGGTTGTGGTATGTTATTCTGTACAGCGTCAGCATTTTCCGCGTTTCCATTTCCGGCCCCTATTTATCTCGCAAGGTGGCCAGTCAACAATGGAAAGTTGCATGGTATCACAGGTATGGCTTGTCTATTAATGGCAGCGATCTAGTTGTTATTTGTATGTTTTGTTTTAAAGATGTTCCTTTACTTTCTACCTATTATCTCCCATATTGCTTTGCTGAATAGGACCATGCTCTCCTATGACATTGCATTTATACTGTTCCTTCATTTTTGATCCATGATATCAGTATCTTCATTAATCTGTATGTTTTCCGTTTGGACATTCCAAGTAGGCTGGATCCCTTGGCACATTCCTCCAAGGGAAACTTTAATCCAAACTAAAATTTATTCCACTATGTCTGAATAAGGTATGCACAACCTGTAAGAGTCGTTAGAATTCAGCGTTCAGTTTTGTATACAGCTCGAGATCGTCAAGGAAGAGCAGATGGTTAACCGTTTTATTTGGGTATTTTTACCAGCCCAGGCTGAGTGTAGGAACTTCAGTTCTTGTATAGTAATTTACTTTACGGTTCTATCGCCTGACAGAAGAGTAAACGAGATAAGCTATTCTCTTGAAAGTTTTCTTTTCAGATTTTAATGTTACGGATTTCTACAGTTCAATTAGTGTGAATTAATATCATGTTAGTTTTGAACGTTTTTATATTTACTAACATAATTTCTTTTTTATGGATAGCTTTAATAAAAATCTACTCAGAAGCACCGTATGGGGAACACTACCCTATGCCTTGTGATAAACAATCCGGGTCATACTTAGGTTTGCTTTTCTATTCATACAAGTCTAAAAATGAAAGTATTTATTAATAACTTGTCCCCAGTACCTAAACACATTCTCTAGCACCCTGTTGTTATTTTTCCAAGTATTTTCCTAACAAATAAAAATGATAGATTCTGTCTACCACCAGGCCAGTGAAGAGCTTTTATGTAGTAATGAGAAAGTTGATGAGCCTGTATTTATTAGGACGTTGTGTTTCATTTATTTTCGGCATGAGTGTTCCAATTTTGTTAACAAGGCCTGCTGAGCTTGCCTCTTCCCCCTTCAATACAGTGTATAAATTTGGTATTTCGCCGATGCAAAGCTTTTTGTAGTTCTGGAAGTCATTTTGGTTTTGTTTTATGATATTAGCTGTGATCTCTGTCTCGGACAATTCTGGTTCATTTTCGTTTCCTTTTAAACACCTTTTTTTCCATTGGGGCACTTGATGTATACTATTTCGTTTTCTAATAGATGATCCCAATAATCATCTTGGTCTGTCATTTGGGGAGTCTATCTACTGATATCGTTCCCCATATAAACCTGCAGATGAATAGGCGAGCATTGCTCTTTAACATTATATTTAAAGGTTTCACCCTATTCATACTTCCTTTTAAATTTATTCATTTGGAAAGCGCAAGGATATTACCCTTTATTCCTCTGGATTTGTTCTACAGCTCGCCTACTGCTGAGTAATATTTTAACTAACGACATATGGTGTATTTCAGCTGTTTCTGCTCTGCATTGGGGAAAGATATGGTTTTATTTGGCACAATTCTCTTCTAGCTTATTTTTGGCCTTCCGTTTCACGAATGGTGTTCTTTTTCTGTCTCGGACTCACTTAGAATTTAATGGTGGAACTAAGGGGTGCTTTATTTACCTATGCAGAGTCCTGCACCATATTATATCCGGTTTATCTGCGTAAGGGATGTCTTATATTAACAAGTCTCTGGCTATCAAGAATCATCCTTCTTATAAACTTTAGTTTATTGTACTTGTGATATCCTGGATAATTTTCGGACCCCCATTGTATGAACCTCTTCAATGTTCTAAAGTTTTTCTTCCATTGCCAACTGCTTACCATGCACGACCGAAAATCCCTGCTCTACTGATCTACAGGTGATGACATCGATGCATTTGTCAATAGAGAATCAAAATGCAAAGTCCAGTCTGCTGGGGGATCAAGACAAACAGAGAAGCAACTCCAAAAAAGTTGATCAGGGTTTCTAATTAGATTTATGTTGACTTAGCAGAGGGAAAACCAGTCCTGATTAACTACTAGTTGTGTTTCTGAGTGATGTATTCCTCAATGAGTGTACCTTGAATAGTTTTTTCCAGTTGATTTTGTACTGCTACATTTGTTGTTATGCATTCTAATTGGGCTTCATAAATACATAACAAATATTGTGAATCTAAGCTGATATCATTTGGGATGGCAAATTTCTTTTTTGCTGGAATAAATGGAGGAGAATTTACCGCCAGACTTCTTTTCCTTTATGTTGTAAGGTATATTTTTCGAACAAATTCATTAGCCTACAACGGTGACAACTTCTATTCTCTCTTTCATCTAGATTGCTGTTTCTTCATAATTTCCTATTCCTTGGTCGAAACGTATTGTTTTCAGTCCTTTTTTATGGCGGGATTTTTTATGAAGGGGATTTCTTTGTCCGATATGTACACATTTGAGATACGTGAGATCTTACCAGGCGAGGTGTGATTACTATCTTTAGGGAGGTATGCCCCTTTAATTTTTGCAGTTTATAGTTTATTTGCTGTTTTACTATCATTTTCAAACTCTGAGTATTATAAGCTAAAGAGTGAGACCTTTTCTTCACCAACATTTCATGACCGTGCGTTTAAGTCTGTTAATTTCTTATTTTAGCTGCTGAAAAAGATTTAGGTAGTGGGGGGGAGATCTGGATGTTGACCATTAGGCCTCTGCCATATCTATAATTCTAATTTTAGACAAAAGCATTTTTACACCACTACTTACATTGTTATCCTGGGTGCCATCCTTTCAGTATGCATATTTATTGAATTGTTGGCATGTATAAGAAGAGGGAGGTGTATGTCCGTATAATTAGGCATATATTAATATAGTTTCGATTTTTGCACAGTAAAATCCGAAATAATTATAAAGAAAGTATAAAATTATTGCGTGTACCGACTTAGAAAAAGTAAGAGAGATATGTTGAGATTTAAAAAAATCTTGTTTATTAATATTGAAAAAATATCAACTGAAAAGATTCGCTGTTTAAATTACAAATATTAATCAACATCATTTAAAGTCTATAACGACTGGATATTTATCAGAAAAAAAATGGTCCTGGATATGACCTTAAACTGGTGAGGTCCAAGCTTGTGGGCATTGGGAAGTGTGGAGCCACCCCTTAATTTCCATTCGTCCAAGGTCCACTCTGACTCGGGGTGGTAGTACCTCTCAAGGTCCCAACTATGCGTTAAATAAAAACAGACTTCAAAAGCAAAGAAAAAAACAAATATTCTATTAAACGTTGTCTTCAAAATAACTGGATTCGGCATTAAATGACCTTAAAATGGGTTAATATGCCGTAAAACAAAAACAGCAAAAAAACAACCCCCCCAAAAAAACTATGGATTTAACTTGCAATTATTTCTCGTTATGCACACAATAAAAACTCCAATATTATTCGAAGTTATATTCGAGCACTTTGCAATTAATTTCGATGTAATAGTTTCTATTCATTTAGTGTTGGCTACATAGTTATAAAGAGAACATTAACTAATACCTATTTTACACACATTTATTTTTGGTTATTTAGGTAAAAGAGAAGAAAATGAACAACGACATAAAAGATACACTTTCAACAAATATAATTTAAACATTGCATGATATATGGTTTTTCGCATGTTGTCTACATCTAAATATGTAGTGACGTAAAAAATATTTGGATTTTTTTAAAGTAAATAATTTTGGTTATTTATGCGTTATTTTCCCTCTGCATGTGGAAAATACGGCATACGTAATATTTATCACATTTTTTGATAAATAACGTGAGTACACTTACCTTATCATATGAGAAACTGCAATATAATTGCATATATATATATATATATATATATATGTGTGTGTGTGTGTGTATGAATTTATAATTTATATACCAATTCTATATATATATATATATATATATATATATACATATATATATGGGTGTGTGTATACCTGTACACACATATATATATATATATATTTATATATATATATATATATGTGTGTGTGTGTGTGTGTGTATATAGGCAATACTGCCGATATATATATATACATATATACATATATACATATATATATATATATATGTGTGTGTACACGCACACACACATGCACCCACACACACATTCATATATATATATATATATATATATATATATATATATATATATATATATATATATATATATATATATAGCCATCTACATACAGTAGTTTTTCGTTGTATCACAACCTATTAGTGCGGCTAAACTAGCAACTACCTCAAACCGTGATTGAAACTCGACCACATAGACGACAGTGATCTATTTAGTTGCTTATATGACATGCGAAATTACAATGTTATAAACATTGCCCAAACAACCTACGTTTTATCTGTCTGTACAAGTTTGTTATTTCGTTCGATACTACGCTCAACCCAAGATAAAGTGCATTTCTATCGTCCCTGTACAGTTCTATTTCTCTGTATCGCAGCTCATCTGTGCGGCTAAAACAGAATTAACGGTATGGTTAATTTCTAATACTGAGGAAAAGATGAAAATATATTACGGAATATTACGCTACAAATAAGATTTCTAATTAATCGGTCCCGGGTTACATTGATGTTCTTACGTATATACAGTAAGATTAAAATTACCCTCTTTTGCGTTTGGATATAATCCAAGTATATTCGAGTTAAAAGTTTAGTTGAGTAATTTTATATTGTTACTTCTTTTTTTTATTCGAACTATTTGAATGTTTTTTGTTTTTTTTTTTGCAAAACTAAATGCAAACTAATACGCTGATTTAAGCGAAATGTTCGCCATTTTGTAATAGAAATGTTGGGTATTTATTTTGTTTAGGTATCCATTTTACTCAAAAAGAAACTTCCTCAAAGACTCCCTGTTGTGATATCAGTTACCAAAAATATAAGAGTGTAACGTTTAGGGTAAGGAGTGATAGTAGAAGAAAAATAAGAATTCCCTTACGGTGATTGGCTTACAATGTGATCCAAGGTTGTGCGGGATAACACGAGCGAAGTTTTCCGACATTTAGATTTAATTGAATCTGGCATTCAACTCGATCGAATAACCGATTAGCGGAAATACGCCTTCCGTTTCTAACGTGACCGAACTATCGTTCATATCAGGTTTTGGGAGAGAAATGATTTACGGCCAGACTTAACAATATTTTGTTTCATTCTTCGACTACCCAGACAGAGTTCTAAATAAAATAAATATACAAATCACTGTAGGTATACACATAAGGAAAACAGCAAAATAGGGACGCGTTAATATAACACACTCTTTATGTACTAGTTTAAACATTTTAATCGAAATTAAGGGAGAACTTGCATCACACAGAAAGTAAGTATAGCATATACACACCAACCAACTCAAACCAACAGACAAAAATGGATTATATATATATATATATATATATATATATATATATATATATATATATATATATATAATTATATATACATATATATGTATACTAGCAGGAGTGCCCGGCGTTGCTCGCGTGTTTGGAGGTGTATGCTGCGCAAAAAAAAACCCAAAACAACAAAAAAAATGGTTAATTTTTTAAAACTTTGACCCCTATTATGACCCCTTAAAATTTATAGATTCAGGCTAAAATCACTTTATTAAGTTAGATCCAGGTTCAACGTACCTATATCTAAGATTTCAAGTGTCTAGACCCAAAATTGTCGGAGGAGTTTGGTAGAGTTCTTTAAGGTCAAATCGTTTTAATTTGACCCCTTAACAGCCAAATTTCTGGTTGACACCCGTCACATCGATTTTCCCAAATCTCAGTACCCGGTATTTCAAATTTCGAGTCTATAGACAAAAATTGACAGTTATGGCGTAGGGAAATGTACACAGACAGACAAACACACAGACACACAGACAGACAGACAGACATACACGTTCACTTTTATAGATGTATAGATTAGTGATGAATTGATAAATCGCAAACAGAATCGCGCACTGGAAATACGTAACCTATGGGGGCAATAGAATAGATGTCTGAAAATGTGCGCTAATATTATTCTACTTTTTTCTCTTTGCAATTAGAGTGAAAAATGAAAATATTTTTCGTTTTAGTAATAAAAATTAATAGATATTAATTGCAGGTCATATGTTTAGATACGGTCTGATTGTGTATATTACTTATATTGATTGTTCTATTGATGTCATAGTTTGTGTTATTTGTGCAACGTTTTGATTGGCTTATTCTGCACGTTGATTGTTATTTGCAAAAGACAATATAAAAAGTTATTGGCTCAGTAGATTTTTTCGTATTTTGTGATTTTCTTTATATTCTAGAGCTATTGTTTTGTATTTGTGAAATAATTGGTTAAAAAAGGAGGTAACCCTAATAAGGATCAACAGAAGATTATCTCCCTCCCATTGCCGAAAATATAATGTCTTTTTTTTTGTTTGTTTTTTTACATTTACAGACTTCCAAATGCTACTAATATCTAGGTTTTCTATGCTTAATAGTTTCGGTATCGATGAGTTTCATTAATCTCCCTCTTTAATCCTTGTAAATTTTGTAAACCTTGTTCCACCAATGACAGAGTGTTCATTTATCTTTTCATATGTGCTCGGCTAATCCCGACTTTTCGACCTGTCCAGTTTTCACCCGTTTTCCATGTTCGTCAAGCCTAATAGTTGTTCTACCATAATTGAAATTTGTGAGAACACTAAAGACTTATAGTTATTGCCTGACGAATCCTATAGTTGAATGAAACGCAGAATATTCAGTGTAGCGTAATCGCCATATATATTTTATAAGTTACTAACTAGCTCTACCTACCTATTGAGCACTTTTGAAGTAAATACTTTAAGTTTACGCATAAATCTATACTTTCGTATATAAAATTTATGTGAATAAATGAAATAGTTATATATATATATATATATATATATATATATATATATATATATATATATATATTATATACGTGCATATCCACTATATATCAAATTATTTACAGGTTTACATTTTTTAAATATTAAAGAGACGAATGAATAAAACTCCATGCAACTGTGAGACAATGTTTACAATACTATTTCGCTACCCCAGTCAGACAGTAATAGTATTTAAATTAGTATTATCGAAAATCTGGCAGAAGATATGAATATTTGTTGATTACAGTGTGTCAAGTTACAATTATTCACTTATTTCAGAAGGCGACATAGAGTACTTTTTTGAGACATTCTCTTATTTGACTTCGCAATAGACTTCTCGACTGGTCTGCTCAGGATTCTTCACACCTCCACGTTTAATTTTGAGTAGAGAACGGCGTGACACAACTGAAGATTTACGTTTATCATCTCTGTTACGTACCTTCCAAGGGTCCTTGACAAAGTCCTCCTCAGAACTACCACACGCCATTTATGGCCTCTTTATTAACGAAAAAAAAAACTGCCTTGTTTATAATGTGAAACACACACAAATACTGTTGATCCAGCAATTTCGATGACAAGTTCTTTACATTGCGCCGTACATTACGAAAATTTCACAGTACGCGAAGTTCAGCATTGGCAAAGTTTCTGGAGTTTTTGATACGGAACGCAGTTTATATAAATGTATATATATATATATATATATATATATATATATATATATATATATATATATATACATATGTATATATGTATACATATGTATATATATATATATGTATATATATATATATGTATATATGTATATATATGAATATATATATGTATATATGTACAGATATATGTATATATATATGTATATATGTATATATATGAATATATATGTATATATGTATAGATATATGTATATATATGTATATATGTATATATATGTATATGTATATATATGCACATATATGCATATGTATATGTATAAATATGTATTTATATATGTATATATGTATATATATATGTTTGTATATATATATATATATATATGTATATATATATCAATATCTATATATCTATATATATATGTATATATATATATATATATATATATATATATATATATATAAAGCTGAACTCCAGTGTGTGTGCGTGTGTGACTAGTCACGAATAGGCTCCTGTATGGTTGACTATTCTAAAAAAATTGATTACATATAATGATAGAAGATGTATAGAGGAATAGGTATGTTTGCTCTGGCAGAACGGTGGTTCATTAAAATCTTGGGGTTGCGTTCGCGCCTGGCCCCCAAAGTATAGAAATAAAAAATAAAAAAGAACGTTTACAAGGGTGTTTGATATAGATGTACATAAGAATACCTTGATAAGTATGTTTCAACTTTAATAGGGATGGTATAATAAAATTGTCGGGTCTGTATTCGCGCCTGTACTCCATAGAAATATGGCACAGACTTTAACAAATACTTATCATAACTATTGCGTAAAGAAAATAACGAAAATCATGAACATATCTTTAGAAATATTCCTAACGTTGACGGAATTCTTTTATATTATTAACACAGAATCCTTAGGCGTCCCTTCTTCAAATTAAAAACGGGGCTAACATTTCAAAGTCGCTGCCATTTTTTTTTTAAACCGGTTCTTTAATAAAAAAAAAAAAACTTACAAACTACTTAAAAATACAAACCAATGAACTTTTCTACCATAAACGTAACTTTTATTGAAAATGGTAACATTTATTTCTTGTATATTTATATTATTATATATATATAACATGTTCTCTTTGTAAGGAGACATCATTTGTTGGTCTCTCTTGGCTACGAAGCGAAACAAAATTGATATAAAAAATATGTTTTCGCGAAAATTATCTTTACTTTAATCATATTTTGCTTAGGGTAAAATTTTCGAGTACCAAAACCTTTCTCTTTACAACCTTTTAATAAACTATCCAGCTTTCATCAATCACAGTCCATTTTCTGTAGGATGTTTTTGAACCCAGTCAACGACGGGTACTTCTGCTACACACAGGAACACGTAAACCCACAAACTCACACACTTATAGCTATTTGAATATCGGTATATCGATCTTTCTATCGCCCTCTTTCCTTTTTTTTCTATATATATGTTTTTGTACTATATAATCTCACTAGTCTGTTAGTCGGTGTGTGTGTATGTATGTATGTATGTATGTATGTATGTAATTATGTATATACGTATATATGTATGTATGTAAACAAGACCTTCCAAAAGGCGAATGAACTCTTTTTCTGGGTCAACGTCCAACTAGCACCGTGTATACCTGTGTGTGTGTGTGTGTGTGTGTGTATTGGGATAGAGAGGGCTTCCGTAAGCCCTAGTGAAGGCAACCTTTCTAGGAGAAGCAAATCTCTGATTTAAAAAAAAACATAAAGCGGAAGACCATTACCCGAATTAAGCTGGTCTGCAGTTTAATTTGTTGCTGGATATCTTGCCCTTTCTTTGTTGCTGGATTTCAACATTTTGAACTGAGAGAGAGACTTAGCTGTCGTACAAAGCTAAGGCTCTTTAACATCATATTTGTATAGATACTCCTTCAGACATTTAGGCGCATGGATTTTAAATGTCTGAGGGAGTGGCACTCGTCTAACAAGACGTTGCAATCATCATCATCATGTATGTATGTGTGTATGTATGTTTCCCTGAACCTTCCAATGACGTGACCGATTTTCACGTGATCGGAATAATTTTAAAGACGACTTATCGGAGAACCAATATCCAAAAATTCGCAAAAAACATTAATTCCTTTACTCTCTACTGCGCACTTTTCTACAGGAAAGGGCTCGTTTTTTTTGCCCATATTTTCGAAAGTCATTGCATCTTTCGATTCTCTAGCGTTAATTTACACCTACATTGCTTGCGGGTTGGCGATTGGCGCAACATCAAACACGTCACTTTTTTATTCACGTTATTTTTCCTGGTTCGCGGTACGACTTCGAGCCAACTTGTCTTCTACCATTTTTTATTGTATTTATGTATTTATTTATTTGCTAAACACACAACTCCAAACACACGGGTAACGCCAGGCAACGCCAGGCAACGCCAGGCAACGCCGGGCTACGCAGGCAGTATGTTTTATTAAATTTAAGCATTTGCTTGCATCCTGTATTACTTGCTTGATTAATGTTTGTTCTACATGAGCATGTATAATTTTAATAAATGTCGGTGTTGTTCGAATGGCTGATTTTTCAATCAGACTCTGTATAATTATACAGAAAGACACGCTTCATTGTTTAAAAATAATGAGCTTTTCATGATTACATTATACAATATGTTTCGGATTCATTAATATGAGAGGACTTTTTTTTATATCAACAGTCTCATGGGTCACTTCATGTTCTCTAATGATTGTATAGTTGCATATGCATTGTGAGATGTACTGACAATAAACTCATAGAATTAACACGGTTTTCGTTATGTTAATTCGAAAATAGAATGAGCGCAGTGTATACACACATATCAATGAGTATTCGCTGAGATATTTTATAAATTAATGAAGTTAAATTCTTAAAACGTTATTATGCAAACTATGTTAATCCATGGTATGGTGTGTTGTTTGTTTAATGCATATAAGTGCGGGTATTATATCATCTGGTTCTCTAATTAAATTGGTAAATTCAATAATAAAAATATGTTCAGAAACAAAAAGTATTTTCTCGAAAAAGTCGATAATCACAAGTGTAACACCATCTCTGGTGAAATTACATAAGGACCTCTGATCTTCGAAAATTAGACTCGTATTGTCTTGTTCTTCGAAAGGCTGCCAAATTGAATCCTGGTATGCTGACAATGAATAACAACACTAACGCAGACATTAAAGAAAACAGGCATTTAAATTTTATTCTAATTTCACATAATGTATTACAGAGTTTTTTCAAATATAATATTCAGTTCTTAGTAAGTTTTAAAAGTCTCAAGTCTCTCTTCTCTTTGGAAACGGCACTCGGATTGGTCGGAGGAGGGGTGTGTTGGTAACGTCTTCAGGGAGCGATATTATTACTTCAAGGTCCGGGCAAAAACTGATTAATTTCGAGCAACATTAGCACTATAGAGTATGGTAAGGCGTGGGGGTGGATCTCTAAAGCCAATCGAATCACGCCACGCATCTATGTAACCCACATTTGCGGGTGTACAATTAAGCCATATCACTAGCTTCCAATCTGAGACCAAAATATGATATCTATTCCCATGACCCCCAGAGTCAATCGGCTGTCAGTCAGAACACCTGGTCCGGGCTTTTCCGACCAAATAATGTCAACGCCATTGTTCTATTATTCCCTGCCATCTATTTTTCGAATAACAAACATATATTTGATTTTCAATCAATAAACCAAATTATAGCTATTTTGAGAATAAAATGATATATATATATATATATATATATATATATATATATATATATATATATATTCTAGTTTAAGTCTTTGCGATATCCGCCGTTAAAAAAATCAATAAGTATGTAATAGTCATATTTAAGAGGAAGGGTTCTGGGCAAAGCTATGTTAATAATGACTGATTACGATCAACGTAAAAATAAAAAAAAATTAATTCTGCAATTTTCACCAGTACTTTTAGCGAACCAGTGTGGAAAGCATTTACGAACGTGAGAAAAGTGACATGAATTGTAAATGCTTGCTGCTTTTTTATTGTCTTAGTGTTTGCCCCCTCCAAAATTGTAACTTAACAATTGTTTTCTTTTTCTTACATAAAGATTGGTTTAAAATAATGAATTATATCAACACGTTTCGTCCAATCTGCTTAAGTACCAAGATCTGTAATTATGAAAAAAATATCCCATAAGACAAACTTTATTCTTGTAAATGATGGAAAAACAAAAACAACAAAGAAAATGATAATTGCATAATATAAGCACAACTAAATAAAGCAGTAAACAGTTTTGTGTGTGATTATATTCCTGATATAACACGTTTTCAGAAGTATACTTCTAGGGAGAGTTTTAATCTCCCACGTTTAAGTATTTATTAAATCGTTAAGTGAATGCACGGAATTTTTAACAATATACTTTGCTTTTTATGTTAAAACTAGCTTTCTAAGTAATAATCTTATGATTTCAGTATGATCAGTAAGCTACAAATTTTTTTAATATATCATTATAAATATAAAGATGACGGTTTGCAAATCTTCTGTACGTTTATCCAAAAATTACAAGAGGAAGTTTTTTAAGATAAGTAACCGAATCCTCCAACACGCTGTTAGATGTTGATTTTGTTATCGGTCATTCTCCTTAATTGTCCAAATATTCTCAATTTAGTATTTACTAGAAGTTAAGCCCGACTGTGATCGGGCCCTACGTAGTGTTCATAAGTTTATGCGCACATGTATATATATACATATATATATATATATATATATATATATATATATTTATATATATGTATATATATTTAAAAATATATTACTTAGTTTGACTCCAGGTAACCTACATCTAAAATGTACAATGCTTATACCCAACTTAGCGGAGGAGTTTTGTAGAGTCTACAACGGTCAACTCTTTAAACTTTGACATCTTGGCAGGTAAATGTTCGACCAAAATATGATTAAAATGGTTGCTGCAAATTATGTAAAATTATACATGTTTAAACCAAAATTGTCTGGATATTTAGTTAGAGACCTCAAAGGTAAAATCTTTAAAACTTTGACCCCTTGACAGCCAAGTTATCGGTCAAACATCGATTTCGGAAGTTTCTCTATGTCTGAATACACCTTTTGTAAAATCCCAAATATTTACACTAAAACTTTACTGAGAGGTCATTTTTTTTAAAAACGTTTACCTCAATGTTTACCCTTAACATTTACTTTTTTGGTCTCAAATTAAATTTAAAAAATGTTTGACTATGTCCAAGGAACCTACATCTGAAATTTTAAATTTTGTTACTCCAAAAGTATTTATAGAGTTTTCAAAGGTCAAATCGTTGAACAATTACCCCTTGGTAGCAACATTGCTGGCCGAAAACCAATTTAAAATATTTTCCAAATTATCAATACACCTCATCTAAAATTTCGAGTCTGTAGATGGTAAATTTACAGAGTACTATTTAGGGAAATGTACGCATACAGACAGATACATATATAGACAATTTAACTTTTACAAATCTATAGAATATGTATCAGAGCACGTGTGAAAACAAAAGAAAAACAATTTTGGAAAGAACTTTAATTGTTATTGGAATTAATTTAAAGAATTATAAATATACCGCTTTTCTTTATATTTTCTTTATTTTTGTTATTGCAAGGTTCCTGTTTAAATTAGTTTGGTATACTTTTGTTCTGTAAGACTTGTCTAGTCACGAACTGACCAGTATCTCTCGCTTCACACCAGTCATTGATTAGAGATACGAACATGACATTGATTTTATTTTTATTTACTTTATCCGTCGACATCGTCAGAGTGTGGAGATATTCACAACTAAAAGTTTTAAAGAAAAATAACTAAGACTGCAAAACAGATACTTAAATATTTTAGGACATTTTATACTTTCTTTTAGTTTTCATTTTTATATAATTTAGCAAATGTTATTGAAATAATTGGGCAGTATCCTTACGAAAATCCACAGAACATTGGGTATCGGCGATTGCGACAAGTAACAAAGGTCAGGAAAATACACTTATAATTACACATTTATAGAGAAAAAAATTACTTGCCACGTATCAAATTATGACAGCGCCATATAAAAAAATAAGCCAGAATGTTTACGATATTACTCTGACATCAATCGTTTCGACAATGGCTTATAACAAAAATGATACACAATACTCGTTGAAAATTCCCAATAAATGTTTCTGGGACAAATATTGGGTGAATTTCTTAGAGCAATGTGTTTTATTTTCTGTTGCTAAGTCATTATCGAGACTCCAAAAACATTACCTGATAGTATCTGTTATATTGTTACGTAATACTCAACAGTATCGTTTTTTTCTCAGAACAGAATTAACGTGTTTAATTATATTGTAAAATAAGGCCAAACTTCCCTTCATAAAACAATGCTATATTAGACCATTAGAAAAATGCAAATTTTTAAATAAGGTTTGTAAATTTTCTTGTAAAAACATGTTTTGTTAAGTAAATATCTTTAGATACGATAAAGAAATTTAAAAAGTGACCTCTAGCGATTTATTCATTCGATTACCTTTCAATATTAAAGACATAAAATAACTAGGATTTAAATAAATATAGAAGCTATGGAATTTTTATTCAGGTGATTATGCATAAATATTTGTTATAAAATAATTATTATTTGGAGGGTGGAACGATGAAATGTCTGCCTTATAAAATAAGACATGATTCCATTTCCGTTTGAGGAAAACAGGTTGTCTTTTCTGACAGATAATTAAATAGTTAGGCAGTTGTGTTCGATTCTCAAGTGTAATAGGAGCCTTCAATAAAAACGAGCGAGATCGGAAATGCGCGGCTCTACATGTCTTACTCTCTTCCGACCACATTTATGAAAACAGGACTGACACTTGACGCTCTTGACGACCTACGGTTATAGTCTTTAGTGTTGCTTCCAGTGAGGGGCACATTATGCCACCTCAAATGCTTCAAGTCAGCTTGAATGTCACAACCAAAAAAATGCGTGGATATGCTGAAGAGTATGATGATCATCTCTTGGAAATAATTGGTAACTAGCAGATCTAATATGTGACGACAGGGTTCGACGCCGGCCCACAGCTCCAAATAGACTCAGGCTTTTCTTTAGAAGGTGTTCGTCGATAGTAATACTTCAATCACTGAACTTACCCACCCTCTACCTGAACTCGCAGTACGAATTCGTCTGGTCATACGTCGAGTACATACCCAACATGACCTCCCACAACACCAATTCCAGCCAAATCGCCGCCATTCCCCGAGTAATCGAGCTACCACCAACGCTTGTGAAAAATAAAAAAAACTCGTTCCGTTCCGATCTCGTATTAAGGCGGCCATTGAGGTTGATAGCGGCTCAATTGAATAGATAGTAAAATTGCAGATTAGTAAAATATCAATATTTTACTTAATATACATCACAACAAAATGAAAAAAATATATCACCAAACGACTGCTTTAAGGGTATTTCTTTCAAAAATGTTATTCAAATCCATGTGATATTCACGGCGTTATGATATTTTATTCTTTATAGAGGAATTTCAGCAGCCCATCGGTTTATTGCAGGTCTCTTGAAATGTTGTTTTAGGGCAAAACTACTATATCTTATCTTGAGAAATTTACTTTTTATTATGTTTTTCTGTCCAAAAATAATACCCAAAAGTGTATCCTAGGAATAAGCGTCATATAAATAATTATTTATCGACATAGTCACCATTTTTCATATGTTTAAACAACGTATTGCCCCCTGAGAACGTAAACCTTTTTAGTTTAAAATAGTTATAGCTCTAGCAACGTCAACTCTACCTCCACAGGACATCCTCTGAAGAGAATTGCCCTCCTCCTTCATAAACTCCTCTTTTTAATATTGACAAGATATTTGCAATTGTGTTAACGCATAGAGAACACGGTGGTAAGGACATGAAAGTTTCCCAAACGAATCCCATAGATTCAAAGAGGGCTGCATTCGAGGTAAGCAGAATGGGTTGTTATATCGCCATATATAAACATACTCTGAAAGCAGCGTGTCAATGATAGGTAATTTAGTCATGTCGACAAATGATTGTCCAAAAGGTTGTGGAGGCATTCCTGGTAAGCTTTACATCCCCTGACACTCGGCACGTCTTAACCAACTATTACACAATGATTGCCGCCCATAACATGGTGCCTCGAACTCCTTGTTGGCGATACACTCTGTAACGGGTCGGAGTTCCGTTCGAGTTTCAAAAATTGGTAATTCTATCCGGACCGTGAAGAGTAGCATGGGCCTTATCCCTAAATAGAACCTGTTGGAAATCCATTTTCATGTAATTATGTGTCCAAGCCCCTCGTATTTTCCTATGTTGTTTGGAAAAGGTTTGGTGTTCCTTTTATTCTCATTCAACACAAAGTATCTAGCCTAGATGGATCTAAGAGCGATTTCACCTTTTACAAAAACGAATACTAACCCTTTCTTTGGCCCGGCTTAGTGTCCAGTTCATCTGAAATTCCCTTCTATTGGTTCAATCAGTAAAGGGTTTGTCGAAAAATTAGTTTGGTTGTATCTCACTGTTTCTATGCGATAAAGCTTTACAGAACGATACACTTTCCCCATTACAAAACATATTTAGTTGTATATTAATTTAAATGTCAGTGTGATGCTGATTATGTGGGTCGTATGTTTCAACGTCTGGGAGTCAGATTGGCACAGCATGCCCGTGCGTGTTTCCTGAAAGTCCCGGGGGTCTAGCATAAAAAACTGTTGGTCGCACACGGGCGTTCATAGAACACTTCTGGGCATTTACGGAGCTCACCTATTCCTGAGTCATAAACTGTTGCGCACTTATATGGCAATAAAGCAAGTTTTGAAACGCATTAGGATGGCTGTTTTCGCATTGTACATAAGGACTGTCCCAAAGAGCATCTCAATATTTTGAAGGCTATAACTGTACTAATGTGCAAACCATCGCTCTGTAGGCAAAAGGAGCTGTCGCATAAGTTAGACCCGTTTAAAGGGCTCTGATTTACCCCACCATAAATGCATACATTGCGTCATTATGTCTTGTTTGCAGGTATTTGCAGGCAGGATATTTTTGTTTAGTTCGTCCTAGGTGCTAACATATGAACGATATTTCGCGGATTATTCATTCATTTAATTCACCACGTGTAGTGCTATATTATTTTCGTTTTTTAGTTTCACCACTCCCTTCGCCTCAATTTTCAACTATGTGTAAATTGTTTTATTATAATCGCTGCCGACGTAATCTCTTGACAAGTGTGTGACGAAAGGTACATCAAGGTTCTCTTTTGTTTTTTAGTCGTATAGTCTTTTGACTATTTTTCGTGTCTATTGTTCTCCCCCTTTCCATCGATCTTCTTTGAAATTTAAATGACTCCACTTTTCTTTTTTTAAAACTTTACTAAAATTTTGTAAATTAAACACATTTATATATATATATATATATATATATATATATATATATATATATATATATATATATATATATATATATATATATATTCTCCTAAACATTTGCTGCTTGCTTTTTATTCTATACTGTAAATTATTTGCTCTTTACTAATTTTTTTTATACTACTTTCCAAATGCTTACACATGCTTTACAAACATTTTTTATAGTTTACAATGTAAAATTCCACACTAAATTATTATTATTTGCATACCATTTAGTACTTATAAGCTGCCCTCCTGGTTTTGTCTTTTAACATATAATCTATCGACACATTTTTTCGCGTAGAAAGCTACAACCCTTTAATTTTCTATGTCTCTCTGTCCATAAGATATTTTTTTACCTTTCATTGTATATTACTTGCAAACTTAAATATATCTTAAAATGCTCTAGCGCCGATAATTATTCCATTTAATCTCGACCTAAGGCTAGAACACTATCATGTATTATCCTTTTGTTATTCTTTTCATACGTGCTAGTTTACTTTTTCTTATTTCAAAGTTTCCTTAGATGTGCCGCACGTTAGCCGATGTTCCAACATTTCCGTGCATTACTTGAATCAGCTATATGTCAGGAGATCGTATGCATTGCCGGAACTTAGACATGGATTTATTTGTGAGTTTTAAACTGCAATCTGGAATCATTGTTATATCAAGAAACAGTTGACCTTTGGCCCTCTACAACCTCTATAGTTCTTCCTCAGATAATTTTTTTGCTGTTTGTGATATTGGAAATTACACTCCTCCAACATACCCCGGGAATGCCTATCATAGTAGCCAGCTTAATTGGAAGGCAACCTAGAAGAAAAGTGAGTGTCCGTCTGCGGTTATTTTCGAAATTACATATTCCTTTTTTTTTAAATCTCGCAATTTGATGTGAAATTATTTCCTGCTACTAGGTAAGACATTTTATTTATAAAATATACTTTAACAGCATTGGCTACGAGAGGCTTTAAATTTAGATTTCTTTCTACATATTTTCTTTACATTTACATCTCATGAATTATTTGCAATTCTTATTATTTACATAATTTATCCACAGACACCTTATTAGTTATAATGATTTAACCCTTCAAATATCAACCTCTGTGTGCATTCTGATATTTCATTTCAGCAATTTTATCTTTGATTAAGCTATTTGTAATATTTTTCCTGATCTAACAATATGTTCTTGCTCTAAATCTTGTATTTATCTTTCGTTTTCTTCTACCATAGTCTGATTTATTACAGCTAACAATGTTGTTTATTCGCTTTCCTTCTACTATATATCTTGTATTAAGCACTTTGGCTTCTTGTGTATTCGGACCTTATTTTAACTTACACATGTTTCAATAAAAATATCATCTTGTGTTATTATATATATATATGTATATATATATATATATTATGTTCTAAATTGCGCCTCTTATTTCTTACTGTTATAAATATTTTCAACAAAATATATTTCGTAATACAACGACATTTCATTTAAAATGCAAGATACGTTATACGAAGCCTAAATGACTGTTCGGGATATAGCAGGTAGGCGAGTTTCTTTTGAACCATATCCATGAGTGAGTGATAATTAGCAGATGGACCAGACCAAATGTGACAAAAGTGCTCCGTACATGGGCGATTCGTGACCTTATAGAGCTACAAGATACTGTCAGGTGTAAGTAGTGTTCTAGTACGATCGAGAGAGCCCACCCTCTTTGCGGCAGCCTTGAAAATGCTCTCAATTTATTGCAGTTCATGTGCCCTGTAAACCTTAAACCGAGGATTTTAAAAGAAGTACTTTCTGGCAATATGTTTTTGGCCATTTCTACAAGTGGTAGAGAAGGTTTCATGTAATTATTGAAGCAAACAAACTAAGTATTGTCCGCATTGAATGTGATCATAAATTTAGGTCTCATTTCCCTACAGATCGGAGGTCATCCTCTAGTGTTTCCGCAATTTACTTAGATATGTGTTCGCTTCTTTTCCCATTATGCCTGTTATATATTTGTGTCATCACAAAATAAACCATCTCACAAACAAGTTTATCAGGGAGGCCATTTATAAATATCAGGAATAATAAAGATCCAAGGATAGACCCCTGAGTTACTCACGCATTTATGTCATATTGTTTAAGTGTAGAACCGTCGAGGACAACCTGGATCTTTCTCTTACTAAAGACGGATTTAATCACATTGTGTATACTTCTAGTGATTCCATACCATCTAATTTTCCTTAGAATGTCATCGTGCACTACCCAGTCAAAAGCCGGTTTTGTCAAGTGAACGGTATATGCGTTCAGAGATTGCAATTAAAATATCTGCTGCTGAACGGCTTCTCTATATCCATATTGATTGTCAATATATATATATATATATATATATATATATATATATATAAATGATTGTCAATATATATATATATATATATATATATAAATGAATACATGTACTTGCTTCCTTATAAAAAGCGATTTTTAATTTTTAATTTTAATTATACATTTTCAATCATCTTACTTAATATTAAAATAGCTCTAGGATGTACATGCTTATCGAGCTTATTATGTATCTGCATTCCAATAATTTTAATAGTATTAATAAAAGTACTAATACATTTAACTATACTCTGCAGCTCACACTCTTGTTGTAATCGCCTAAATATATATATATATATATATATATATATATATATATATATATATATATATATATATATATATTCATTATTTCTCTAGCAACAATACATACAAGTTGTGAATAGATGCAAATTTGGGCATTAGATCGAACAAACGAAATCTCACTATCAAATTTTCAATAATGATGTGTAACTCAAGTAAATCATAGTTACAGAAAAGATGTACAACGGAGTTAGCGATACAATTTTAATTCATTTCTTGAGTGTCTACTTTACAATATCTGATTATTTTCTGAATTAAATATCTGTTTTCCGCCAAAATTGCAGCTTATGTGATAATCATATACATGTGAATATACTAGAAAGATTCATAGACGTGTAATATTAAATTCATAAGAATGCATCTCTCGAATTTAGTATGGATGAAGTAAAATCACTTAAGGACATAATTTATGTATTTGCTTTCGTTTTAACACCCATATATCTTATTAATAATGGTTCGTCAATCCTTCCGATTTTTAAACCATCACACATTAATATTTTTTCATATATATTACTGATGCATTCATCATATGTTAAAATATTTATGTTCCCGGTAATTACGATAGTATTAAGTGCACGATAACTAGCGTCATTAATTTATTCGTCATGTATATTTTCAAATGGTTTTTCTCTATAGAGAATGTTGTTTTATATGATCCACATGATTATACTATTGCTTAATATATTATAATTTTTTGTTGAAGGTAAGCTATATAAACGTTATTGAATATTAAATAAATTAAGTGCTTTGCAGTTATATGATAAGGGAATAAGATGAGAAAATCATCCTTCGTGCAATCAATATACATCGTAATAAGCCAAATTGCTTAATTATATCTGTGTGTCCAATTAGGAAAATCCGTGTGGGATTAGAATATGGACAACGAAAGTAAGCTCTCAAGACATAGGCGTTACCGCGTATAATTAACGTAAGATATGAAGGGTGTATTCTTCTCAATATCGAGACAATCATTAAAACGCGATGTTTTTCTCTGTATTGATTTATCCATACCTTTGTTTGTAATTATCGCCTGTCGATTTCTGCTGGCACATAAATATGAGTATCTAGCCGAAAATAGATGTGTAGGTAAATCACTATCTGTGTGATTGAGAATGTCATTCAAAAATAAGGATTTCTGAATGTATTTCAGACATTGTAATCTTGATAAATGGTCAATAACTATGTAGGAAAAATTATTCAACACACGAGTATAACAACAAATAAAGCTCATTTTCATATGTGCTTATTTATGTTCTCAAAATGCTTATACGTGGTATGCACATTTGCTTACCTATTTTTCCCACTCAAAATAAATCCAAATAAAGATTATAAAAGATCGAGATTTATAGAGTACCAAGCAACATGTTTTCATTAATGCAAACAACTCAAGCACATATTTTAATAAGAATATTTTAATGCCACATTATACAAAAGAAATGTTCTACTGAGGCTCTTTCATGGGGAAAATAATAATGGGGTTTGGAGATAGTTATTTGATTTGTTTTATGCCATAAACAGTGAATTTATCAGGAATTAATTTGCTATAGAGACAATTATTGCTAGTAGTAAACCAATAAAAGTTATAAACAGAAGTATCTCGGAATTCCCCATGACGACGTATAGTTGTTAAGAAAAATTACTGGACGAAGTTAAAGAAATTTGTTTTCTCCTCATAAAGCAATGTGAATTTTCTGAATGAAAATGTATTATTATAATTATAACATATATGCAGTAGTGGGTCGTTAAGATTCTTTTGGAGATATACACAAACACAAAAATATACCAATGTCTATAAAATAGACGGATACAACTTGGACGTGCATTTCGTTTTTGTTTTATCACCCTAGTTATCAAATGTGTGTTTATTAAATGTAATTTGATTGATGAATTCCGGATAATGTTTATAAGTTAAGTATTAGAAAGCCATCACAATGCAAGATTTGTATATATATATATATATATATATATATATATATATATATATATATATATATATATATATATATCGTGGTTGAGTAATTTAAATTTTATGACGTAAAATGGTTAAACTTACGATCTAGATTTCTTGTAATATATAAGACAAGAAATACATTACAATAAGTATATATCCGTAAACTAAAAGGGGTCGATGAAATTTAACAATTTCACATCATAAAATTTAAATAACGAAATTTGGATTTATTTATTCTATATTGTATATCGAGCAATTTTTATTAAGCTGGGATTGACTTTATAAAATATTACAGCCGATAATATTTTGTAAAGCCAATAATCACTAGATTTCCATACCAGTAGATCTATTGCATTATATTATTCTGAAGTACACACACCAATCCACCCACACACACACACACATACACACACACACACACACACACATATATATATATATATATATATATATATGTGTGTGTGTGTGTGTGTGTGTGTATTTTTTAATTGTGTGTAAAAATTTAGAAGGCTAGTACGATGCGAGGAATGAAATATAGTCCGTGTCGGTAAAAGAAGACGAAAACAAGTGGTGATTTACAGATCAACAAGTACATACATATATGTATATATGTGTATATATATATATATACATATATATATATATATACACTATATATATATATATACACATCATTTATATAGACACATTATATATATTTGTATATATATATATATATATATATATATATATATATATTCAGTTGAATTAGTAAAAATATCTTACTTTTTATGTCTGCAACAATCTCCATTATTAATTTCGGAAAGCAATTCCCTTTTCAAATCGTGGACGTAAGCGATCGATTCAACGCATTCTAGATGGTAGAGCGGAAGTTTGATAGCTGTGTTGGGCCTCGGAGCAAAGGTGAGGATTGGTAGATGTATTTGTGGTCTAATTAGGTAATTAATATGTTAATATTTTTATTTATTTTTATATATTTGTGTTACTTTATACCTTGATGCTTAAGCGTGAGCTTTTATAATTTTCTATGTTCTCTGTTGTTTATTATTATTATTATTATTATTATTATTATTATTATTATTATTATTATTATTATTATTATTATTTTCTTCTGATATGTGGGGTTCCTCTGCTGGGTGTTTAGGTTAGTGTTTCCAGGAGTAGGAAGATAGGTGGGAAGGGGGCATTCGATGATATTCCTTGGGAGGTGTTAATTTATTTATTTCCATAGAATTATAAGCGGTAATAGATGGGGCAGTTTTTTCCTTTAATTCTTTATTTTTATTTTTTATTCATTTATTTGTGTCTGTTGTTAATATTATTACGGTTTTAATAAGTTGTTAGCTTAAATGAAAAGGGGTTTATTATATAAGAATAAAAATTAAAGAAATTTAATAAATAAGTAAAAAAAACAGTATATATTAAAAAGAAACAAATAATAAAAAATAGCTAACTGAAGTAACATAAACACATTTAATAAAAAACATTTGATTTTAGCTATCAACCTATTAAAACCGTAATAACACTAACAACGAACACAAATAATTTAATAAACAATAACTATAAAGAATTAAATGAAAAAAAATATTCCATCTATTACCACTCATAATTCTATTGAAATAAATAAATAAACAACTCTCAATGAATGTAATCCCAGTACCGCTTTATCGCCTATGTTCCTACTCCTGGCAACTCTAACCTAAACACCAAGCGGCGACTGGGAGCGCACCACCCGCACCCACCTCCCCTCCTCTCTAACCTCCCACCTCTAGTTTTATCCTTCAAAAGCTTACCGGATGCGGCGTACTTGCGACCTACATGCCCTAGATAAACCAAGGAATCCCATATCCGCAGAAAAAAATAAAATAAATAAAAATAAATAAATAATAATAACAATAATAATAATAATAAAATTAATAACAAAATAGAGAACATAGAAAATTAAACAAACACACACTTAAGTAACATGTTACAAACTAAAAAATATAAAAATAAATAAATAAAAATATCAACATGTTAATTACCTAATTAGACCGTACATAAATCCTCCCCTTCTCACATTTGCTCCGAAGCCCCACCATATAGCATGCATTCAATCGATCTGTTATGCCCACCAACTGTAAAAGGGAATTTTTTTCCGAAATTAATAATGCTCGCAGAGATAACAAGTAAAACATTTTTACCTAACACAACGATATATATATATATATATATATATATATATATATATATATATATATATGTACATATATGTATGGACTTGTTGATTTGTAAATCGCCACTTGTTCGCGTATTCTTTTACCAACAACGACAATATTTCATTCCTCGCATTGTGATAGCCTTCTAACTCTCTACTACATACGGATCCCACAAAATGCTTCAAGCAAACTACATATCAATCATATATATTTATATATATATATATATATATATATATATATATATATATATATATATATATATATATATATATATATAAAGAACTAACTTAGCTGATGTTGAAGCATTTCTCTTAACAAATACCCCGGACATCTTAGCACTAAGTGAGACTAACCTACACTCCTCCATTCCCTCTAACCACTTTAACATGCCTGGATATCTCCCACTCTGCCGTAAGGACTCTGACAGACATATGCACGGACTTGGAGTTTACATTCGTAATACCCTTCCCTTGACTAGAGAAACAAACCTAGAAACAGATGATCAAGCCTTTATGTGCTTTAGACTAAACGTGCAACACAGTATTAGCTACTATTATTTTCTCTACCGCTCTCCCTCGACTCAGGACTGCTCCATAATAAACAAAGTATCTGACAGCATAGACACGGCACTGTCCCTCGACACTAACGCACAAATACATGTGTTTGGTGACTTTAATGTCCACCACAAAAACTGGCTTGGATTCTCTACTCACACAGATGCAGCGGGCAGCACAACCCATAGCTTCGCTATATCTCACTCCCTATCACAAATTGTTACGTTTCCAACCCGTTTCCCTGACCAGGAAGAACAACACGCATCACTTCTAGATCTGTTTTTGACCACAGTTCCCGATGACTGCATAGCGAAGGCCCACAGCCCACTCGGGAACGCTGATCATGCAGTGATAATGGTTGAAATCGCCCTAAACTCTAGTCCCAAAACTGAAGAGCCAGTGCTCAAAACAACGAGATATTATAATAAGGCTGACTGGGAAGCCATCAGGGAACTAATTAGAGATGCTCCATGGAAAAATATTTTCTCTCTCCCTGCTGAACAGTGTGCAAACGAGACCACTGACTGGTTCAAAACTGCAATCGAAGCGCATGTTCCCATGCGGAAATTTTATAGTAAGCCCCACTCTCCCCAATGGTTTACGTCGACTTGTGCAACTGCCATTACTCAAAAGCAGCATGCATACCGTAGGTTTAACCGACATAAGTCCAGTTCAAACATACTGAAGTATATAGAAGCTAGAAATAACGTTAAGAAAGAAATAGCGACAGCTAAGAGAGAATTTACGGAAACCACTAAAAAGCGCATCGAAGCACAAAAACTAGGAACTCGAGACTTCTGGAAAATCTACAACAGTGTAGTAAATAATGGGCAATCAACAATTCCCCCACTAACCAACAATCACGAGGTTGTCTCCTCAGCAACCGACAAGGCTAACATGCTTGCCAGTCGGTTTGCCTCAAACTCCACACTGGACCCTTCCAACAACCCCCTACCTGACTTTCCTATGCGGACAGACGCCACACTAGACGATCTGAAAACCACCCCTGCTCAGGTGCATGCTATCATAAAAAACCTTGACACCTCAAAAGCATGTGGACCCGATCTTATCCCAGCTGTGCTATTAAAAAAGTGCTCAGCCGAAGTAGCTCCAGTTCTCTCCAAACTCTACAACAAATGTCTTAATGAAGCTTGCTTTCCGGGCTGTTGGAAAACTGCTTCTGTTGTACCAGTATTCAAGAATTCTGGCGAAAGGACAGACCAATCAAATTATCGCCCCATTAGCCTCCTCCCACTTTTTGCCAAAATATTTGAGACCATAATTAACCATGCTCTAGTCCATCATCTTACAGATGCTAAACTACTGACTGACAAACAATATGGATTTAGACAAGCCCGTTCCACAGCAGACATCCTCACCGTGATCTCTGAACGTATATACCAATCACTGGACAAAGCGGGGGAAGGCAGAGCGGTAGCTCTAGATATATCTAAGGCTTTTGACAGGGTATGGCATGAGGGTCTCCTCAGGAAGATTAGATCTTACGGTATCACTGGTAGAATACTTAACATAATTAAATCCTTCTTAGATAAGAGAAAAAATCCAGGTAGTCCTCGACGGTCGCACATCTAAACAATATGATATAAATGCGGGAGTGCCCAAGGGTTCTATCCTTGGACCTCTATTGTTCCTGATATTCATAAATGACCTCCCCGACAACATTGCCTCTGAGATGGGTATATATGCTGATGACACTACACTCTATGGCAGACACGACAGGAAGACGAATGAACACATTTCTAAAGAAATGGCAGAAACACTAGAGGAAGACCTCCAATCTGTAGTGGAATGGGGACAAAAGTGGTTGGTCGCGTTCAATGCTGCCAAGACTAAACTAGTTTCATTCAATAATTACAAGAAACCCTCTCTACCACCAATAGCAATGGCCAACGACCCTTTATCTGAGAGTCCATCTTTCAAACTCCTTGGCCTAACGTTCACAGGAAACATGAGTTGGAACAATTACATTGAAGGCATTGCCAGGGCCGCTGCAAGAAAGGTAGGCTCTCTCTACCGTGCTAGAAAACTACTAACACCCGAAAGTATCCTGTACCTCTATAAGGCCACCATTCGCCCATGTATGGAGTATTGCTGCCACATCTGGGCTGGTGCATCTGCTACTAGTCTCTCGCTCCTTGACAAGGTTCAAAAGAGAGTCGCAAATCTGATAGGCCCTGAACTGGCATCTAAGCTTCAGCCTCTGTCCCATCGACGAAATGTTGCATCCCTCTGCCTGTTCTACAAGTATTTTAGTGGTGAATGCTCTGATGAACTGCAATCACTTGTGCCCCCACGACGCGAGCACCCTCGACAAACCCGACAGGCTACTAGATCCCACCCCCACACTGTAGAGGTCCCTAGATGTAAAAGATCTTTTTACTCCAATAGTTTCTTCCTCAGAACCGCAAGACTCTGGAATTCCATTCCAGGTCCCTGCTTCCCCAACAGTACTGACGTGCAGAAGTTCAAGTGTAACGTGAACCGACACCTTGCTGCCCAAATCCCTACATAGTACCCCAGTAGTTGTTGCCCCTGATAGTAGCCCCCTACACCAAAGTGGCAATTTGCCTTGTTTGGGGTGAAAATGTAATAAAAAAAAATATATATATATATATATGTTTGTGTGTGTGCGCGCGCGTGTGTGTACATATACATATGCACACTCCCTGTGGTATATTCTTCGCGTTGAACTTGGCCTACGAATTCCAAATCATATCTTCTCCGGCGACACATTATTAAATGTCGTGTGTCTTAGAGTGGAAAAGAGTATCCACTGGGTGCGGTAAGAGAGATGCACTTCGTAGATGATGTAGCTATTTCTCCTCGCTCAAAGGTAAGTCTACGACCACTCATCTCCCGAGTAGTTTACGCACTCTTTATCCGTCTAAAAAAAAGCCAAGAGGTCAAACCCACCCACCACAATGATCATCGACGAACACGCGCTTGAAGTTGTTGACACGTTCATTTATTTCGGCGACACTATATCTAGCAACAATTTTTCTAGATACGAAGCTCAACATGCAGATAGGCTAAAAAATCCGTTACACCGAGAGTGTGACAGCACCTTGCTGACACGCAACACAAAGATGAGACCGTAGCAGACATGCCTGGTTAACATTCATATATAAAATATTGTATTCTGGATTTTTTAATTACACGGAAAACGAACACTAAATGACCTAACGATGTGCACCTTCAGACTTATTTTAGGCATCACCTAGCAGAATCGAGTCCAGATCACAGAGTTCTTGTCCCAAACTTGCATGCCAAGCGTGTTCAATATGACTCTGAAAACTAATTTTTCTGAAATCGTGAAACTCTATATTCTGTAGAGATTTAATTTACTTTTACTTATTATAATAATAATAATAATAATAATAATAATAATAATAATAATAATAATAATAATAATAATAATAATAATAATATATACATTCTAAGGGATCATTTATGGGTGGAAATATAGTTCACTTATTAAAACTTACTGCTCTGATTTTAAATGATTTTAAATAACAGCAAGCGAAACTTTGTTACAAATATTCCTTTATGTTATATTCCACCTTTTTGGTTATTTTACATAAAATAAATTTTGCCCGTATATGAAGTGCATTTGATACTTGAGATATTCATTATCGTACTATATTACCTAAAGATAGAGATATAACATATGAGAACTATTTGGAATAATGTGTCCTCTTGCTGTTATGCCAGACTAATTGAAACCATAGCAGCAAGTTTAGGCCCACCCCTCTATCAAGGTAAAAGATTTTGGAGAAATATGTAATGGCTAAATATTTTTCGTGTTTAGGATTGTTCCAATGTATAATGGTAAATTCTACACAAGGAAGGCTGTAATGGTTTATGGGTACTTACAATGAGAATCCACTTAAATCATCGGATATGGAATCAGTTGTATAGAACTGTCTTTTTTCTCATATATATATATATATATATATATATATATATATATATATATATATATATATATACGTATATATATATGTGGGTGTATATACACACACATATATATATATGCATTTGTAGTCATCGACATGCAGTCCTGTTTCGTTGTATCACAACTTATCAGTGCCGCTAGACTAGCATGTTTCCCAAGCCAAGGATTGAACCTAGAACCGTCCTGTTGACAGTCGGCAGTTCTCCCGTACACACACACACACACACACACATACGCACACACATACACATATATATATATATACATATATATATATATATATATATATATATATATATATATATATATATATATATATGCAATAAAGTTCCAAAAATTGTAACACGTTATTGATAGACAAAAAGAATGCCCACATACACGCCCTAAAAAGGATGTTGATTATATTTAAGTTAAAATTAGTTATTTAAACATCCTGGATGAAATCGTTAATAAAATGTATTGAAAGAAATGAGCATAACATCGCATTTATTGATTGTAGGCATTCTAGATGAAAAATATCAATTGTGTGCGTATTTTATTGGCATACATGTAATTTCAAGGGCGGCTATCAAGATGCATAAAAGGGATACATGCGCGTTCGTACATTTTCTACGAAACAAATTACAGTCGACATTTCGCTTGCATCTCTTCCGATGATGCCACAACGGTGCTTGAGTTATTTGTAAACATACGTACAATGCAGGCAAGAGATGTTCACCGGAGTATCACGTCCGGAAACAAACGAACAAATGTCGGCCTGAAGGCTGCATCCTCTCATGAAATTTTGGAGAGACTCATTTGTGTTCAAAAAGTAAAACTTTACAGAGAATAAGTTTGAAATTACATTCGACAGAGAAGATTGCTTCAGGCAAAGCCGCAATCAACAAGGAAGCTTTTGAAATGTCTCTGACAATAGCGAGAACGTTTCTTTCAATTAGGTATAAGAGCTACAACTTCAGGTTCCAGCTCTTTCTAAAGAATCTCTTACGGCCTAAGGACACGGATATAAATCCTAACTTCTATCCGAGCCTATCGAAGAGCAGATCGTTAGTTTTTTTTCCTCCAATTTTCTTTCTTCCCTTGCCTATTTCTTAGACACTTATCCAGTTAATTTAAAAACCTATAGTGTGTTGAATCATATCATGTGTTTAACATTCAACATCAGTGAATTGGAAAGTTTATTGACAATAACTTTAACGGTGTAATAACATTTGATCGTCTGGTTATATAGCATTCAGGAAAACTCATAGGATATGACGTATTATTAATAATCATAATAAATTGTATCTGAATATGTCGTAGTTTTCAATAAACTTGCATTAAATATATATGGAACATTATGTTTAATTGTGTGAATTTAAATTAAAATTAACTACACCTTTTATAAGGCGTGTCCTTCAAGGATTGCTGGTATACATTGTTTGTAAGTATATCATTTATTTATTTTCGATCTTTATGTTCATCGATTAATGCATATACGTGTGTGTATGTGCGCGTGTGCGTGTTTAGATATTAAAATAAAGATTAAAATAATCTTCCACTGCATCGTGCATCTATGATTCTTAAATATAACACATCGACCCTAATGGGATTTTACGACCGCTAATCATTTTTATTTATATGGTTTATCTCAGTTTAATATTTATTTCAGAAAGTTAAAATGGTATTTAAAGTCAGAAAACATCGAAACCATTTCGGCTGACAATCTAGTAAGACAAAATCGACATTGTAACGTTTTGACTTATTTTCTAGTTTTTGCTTTATTATTTCGTTTCATTAGTATTTTTATTCGTTAGTCTTAGTCAAATATATTACGGAAAGGCATCACGTTATTGAACCAAATAATAGCAATAGACTTAGGAGTTGTTCGGAGAACATACTTTAGATTTCTGCCGATTATAAATATATATGTATATATATATATATATATATATATATATATATATATATATATACATATATATATATACATATATATACATACCTATATATGCATATATATATACATATATATATACATATATATATACATATATATACATATATACACATATATATATACATATACATACATATATATACATATATATACACACATATATACATATATATACATATATATATATATACGCACACACACATATATATATATATATATATATATATATATATATATATATATATATATATCTTCCTGCAAGGTGATCATTCATTCTTCTCCCACTTTGTCTGCCTATATAATTCCTCTTGTAATCTGATTTGTATTCCCCGTTTACTTAATCGAAAATGGAGTGTTGCTTTATATGGCATTCATATAATCTTATAGGATTCCAGGAGGTCTGTTTTCAAGATTCATTTCGGTTGTAGAATTTAAGACTCTTCGCATACCTGATTTGTCTCTGTGCCTTTAATTGCAGCCTCAGTTTCAGAGTTTTACTAGCTATCTAAATGTCTGATCCGACATCAATTTCATACTTAGGGTTTCTATTTTTTCACCGCTAAATGCATTTTCTTTGCGTGCAATATCGTTTCGAATAAATCCAAACAAATGAATTTGGCTAATGAATACTTAATGATATTAACGTTTCCAATATAGCCTGTTTTGATATATTTCCTAAGTTTAAGGTAGGAGATAGACTACTTTAATATAAATATATTCTTACAGCTTTCTTTCAAAAATGAACTTTTAAAACCATTTTACAACGAAAGGTCCTCGATTGACTATTTAGTAATTGATACGTTATTTATGTCTTCATTAATAGCTTAGGAATGTATGTAACTGATTTCGTATTTCGTTTTATTAACGTATAATGAATAGCAATAATCTTATTCGTACGAATGTGATACATCGTAAGCATATGACAATAAAATTTATCACATTACAGTAGGCTTTTTATCATCTCCTTTAATGTAAGATCCATAATAAAGTATTACTTTTTTATTTTAATCCCGTTGGCCTTTATAATCATTATTCACACTCCATAAATTTTGAGGACATCAAACCTTTATTTGCATTTTGTATGGTTAGGTATAATCTCATGCGTGTGTATGCTCCTTGTTTTGTGTGTAGATTTGTATGAATTTTGTCTTATTTATTCTTGGACAAATATATACTATCTTTTTGGATGTATTGGTATCTATAGTGAACCCTTTTTTTCTATTAGTATTTATTTGATTCCCCAGGAAAGCTAAATGCGACACACGATCGTTTGCAATGTGGGGGAGGGGATCAATGTTCCTCCAAATATTGGTAAAAATTCGCACCCCGACACCATGCAAACATAAAAATTGTATTAGTATAAACGCCTTCCCCTCCATTAACAAAAGACAAACTAATTTAACTGGAGCATCAGAACAGGTACAACATTGCATGCGGGTTGTTTTCTACGAAGGTTTATACAGGTTTTTTGTTCGTCTTATTTAATCGTGTACAGATTTTTTACAACCTACATATTTGTGAAATACTAATACACTTAAGCGCGTTAAGCTATCTCGAGATATTCACCTTGGCTGGACAAGAGTGAAGAACAAATTATCTATACATTCCCTCATTTTTATATGATATGAACTTTTGTTGCTGAGGCATAGATAAGTATAAATAAAATCGTCTACACCATAAAAATACGGCTACCAGCACGGTGAGAGTGGTGGAAGCCACAACTCAGTGGCAAGCAAACGACGATGCGACTGTGCAAAATGGGTCATACAGAATCTGATTTATTTCGTCCGCCTTTTAACTGTCATACAAGTCCACATTCCCAATCCCCGACCTATGACTGAGGAGACCTCACCTAAAATGATAAGAGGGCTACTGAAATATATTTTGCAGTGCCAGAGTGCTCCTCCTATATTGGCGCTGACTCATTTTTCCTACTTTTTGACCTTAACCACATCATATCTCAGTGGGTAAAAAATAAATGTCAGGAGGAAACTGGGTGAGATAGCTTGAGACGATATATAGTATTCTCGTCACCTGGATTATTAACTTCTTTAAAAAAAAAAACTGACGAATAAGGATTCGAGAATTAACGACATTGATATGGATGTAAATATACGAGTGTTTCAAGAAAAACTGATGAACATGTAATTTTGAACGCAGGAGGAAGCGTCAAACTTAAAATATCCCGGTGAACTAGCAACGAGTTACAATATATGCTCTATAAAAAGTGACGAACAAAGAATAAAAACATAATTGAACATAACATTGCATAAACGAATTAAAAGGAGCAACCAAAACAGGAACGGGCGTGGAAGCATGAGAAAAATCCCACTAAAATCTATAAACTAATAATTTTAAAATGTGAACAGAAATAAGATTGATTTTGGTCTTGCTTTTTCTATATAACATATATTTAATAGTGATCAGAAAACTGCACTCAAAAACCATTCAATACGATAGGAAATTGGAAAAACGTTCATAGGAGAAGAATATTTTCTGTCCCCTACGATTTTGTGGAAGATGTATTAACAATCATTTAAAGATCATATTTGTGTAATTATTTGCCTTTTGACGAAATATGCATAATGTAATCCTTTAAAGGTATTTTATTTTCCACACACATATGTTTAGTTGCCTAATAGTAAAACGGAGACTATTTGAAAAGATTCAATGCACGCATCGGCGTGCACCTCGAATGTATGGTCTAACATATGCAGACTCACCTCACATTCTTTCTCTATACAATCTCATATCTTTTACGCTGGGTCTTCGCCACTTACCCATACATATTTATCAATCTATCTCTATATAGTTATACCTTTATATATCTCTCACCTTTTTAGTATATATACATATATATATATATATATATATATTTATATTTATATATATATATATACATATATACATATATATATAATATAAAACATCAGTTAGTTCACGGATAAATCAGTTTCTAATTGGACATACGACAACAAAAATGTGTCTATAATGTATAACATTATTGATATGAGTATACTACACATTTATTCAAATAATAGAATATATAACACAACGTTTTCTTTTCTATAAAAATAATATATTCATTGACATGTTCAGCTCTCTCCAAGTTATGAAATTAAATTTGGAAGACGCTAGTGGGCATCAATGTCAGTAGAATAACTTATTTCGACAAATATTTTTGTCGTTTTGTCAATAACATTTTACATTATGTCTGTAGAAGACAATCTAAAAAAATATTTCCACATGCATACACGCGCAAACACTTACATAAAACCACACAAATATATATATATATATATATATATATATATATATATATATATATATATATATATATATATATATATATAATAAAAGTAAGACCGACAGAAAATGTACTTCTTGTTGTTTTAACATCTATAAGTAGTTTTAATGAACTTAATTATTTTCTACCTATATCACCGATTGTAAATATTAATTTATATGTTGTTAAAAAACAAGTATAAAACAGTGTACGAATGGTTTTCGAATTATGTCAATGTTTATTGGCTTCATTTTTGTGAATTATATTTTACTCGTTTATTTGTAAGTTAGCAATAGTAATACGAGGAATACTCTACTCTCTTCAATGTATTCATTTTTATTGGGGCACTACAATGCAAACCACTTTTTTAATGGCAATCAACGTAGTTATGATTTATCGATGTACTTATATATATATGTATAATGCTACATGAATAACATTTAATTCTATACAAAGTTATAATATTGTATACTATTGCATTTTTTCCAATGTTCTCATTCTCAGTATTTTTTTATTTAATATTTGCAAGAGCATATAATATTTAAAATTTCTTAGCAGGAAAATTGGTGTAGCTATTATTATTTCGAAACCTCCGAAGTCCTCTGATTTCTGGACTATTACTGGTATATTAAAATATGCTAAGACCTCATCTGAGAGGAAACGAAAACTCGATTTTCTCTTACGATTGGGGGTTTATATAGGTTGTGGAGGGTAACATTGAATAAAGAAATGGTGAAATACATTTTGAAGACATTCTTAAAAAAAAAAAATTAAATTAAACCGTGAATAATCTGAAAGTTACGTACACAATGAAAACACCATTTTTTCTGGTATTTCGCTAATAAAATAGCTCGATCAGGCCAGGTAGCCGGATCCGAAAGTTTTTCTTTTCCTTTTTTCCCTTTCCTCATCTTAATGTTATAGTGAAAGTGTTCCCTTGAAGTAGAAGGTCATATAGAAAGTTCGTGTGGTTTCTCTAAAACCACGTATGTTAAACACAGGTTGTAGAGCAGAGGTTTAAATAACAAGATGACCACACACTTCTTTAAGCCAGTGTTTTTTTTTTATAAAATAAAAATTAAAAAAATGCGAAAAATCTTAATTGTCGAACGTAACTTTGGGTAGAGCACGCTGTGTTTAGCTCATGTCTTGGAGAGGGTGTATAAATGAAGAGTGGTGGCGCACACTTTCTGAAGGAAGTATTTTTAAAATAAAATTAAAATGAAACGTTTCACAACAATTAAATGTAAAATGTAATGATAAAGTCATTTTTATTTATATACTAGTATTTCAGCCCGGCGTTGCCCGGGTGTTTGGAGGTGTGTGTTGAGCAAAAAATAATGGTGGTATTAAGAAGGCAGGCTTGAACCTGTACCACAAAGGAGGAAAAGACTTGGCAGAAACGTGACGTCTTTGCGGTTACGACCACCGCTAAACCGGAAGTTACGTAAGTTTTAATTAAGGCTAGACAATCGAGAATAGGGAATGACTTTCGAATATATCAATGATAGGAAGCGATCCATCGCTGCAGAAAAGTGCCTAGGTGAGGGTGAAGAAATTATTTTTTTAGCCAATTTTTCGGTAGTTGTGGTCTGAAGGGACGAGCTTCAAAACGATAATGATCTTGTGAAAATTCGTCACCTCTGTCGAAAGTTTTAGGCAGACCTGCAAACATACATACATACATTTATATATTGGTAGCTCAAATTTTCGACCCAAACCGATTAAAAATCTTACCCTATTTCTGAATATTCTTTATGTAAAATTTCCAAAGTTTAGACCAGAAAATTTCCGCGTAATTTAGTAGACACCTTAGAGGTCAAATGTTTTTAAAATTTTATCCTTTTTCTGACCCCTTCAGATTTATTGTTTTAGGCTCGAATAAAGATATTGAGTTAGATCCATGTCCAAGGAACCTATATCTAAAATTTTAAGTGTTTAGACCTAAAATTTGCGGATGAGTTTGGTATCAACGGTCAAATCGATGAAGTTTGACACCTTAACAGCCAAATTTCTGTCCGAAACGGATTACAATTTGTTTCCTACTCTCGCTATCCTGCATATCAAATTTCAAGCCTGTAGACTTAAAATTGACAGATTTATCGTGTAGGGAAATGTGCACAGACACACATGCATGTTCACTTTTATAGATATATCAATTTGGCCGATATTTCGCTAATGAAATAGATAGACCGATCCGAGATTTATTATCTTTTTAATCTTGGTGTTATGGCGAAGGTAATCCCTCGGCGTAGAAAGGAATTGAAATGTTCGTCTTGTTCAATTGAACATTGTGTGTAAAACTCAGGTTGTTGAGTGGAAGCTTACATGAGGAAATTTGAACATTCATTTTTAATATTTTAAAGGGGTAAGCGTTAGGGGAAGCTAAAGGAGCTAACGTCAAATCTTTTCTCTAAATAGTTTTGAAAATGAGGGATCAATTTTCCAGAACATTGTAGGTTGAACCTTAATTTTAAAAAAAAGTAAATTAGTGTCAATATATTTACAATCTTCTAGCTCAGTGTTCAATAGATAATAATTCGCAAAAACAGTGGAAAAAGACGAAAAGAAAAAATTGTAAGAGAGAGTGTTTGTGCTGGTGCAGCTTCATATATTACAAAATATTTTCCTTACATAAGTTGTGCGTGATTAAAACCCGAATTTACTTTTTTAGAAACGTTAACGTTTTTCGAGCTTGAAATTATTTCGTTGTCATAATTTGATTTGGAGGACGTTCTGAAAGTAACCTATTCTGTAAATCTAACAATTTAAACTTTATTTTTCTTTTTTTCACCTTAACTTTATGTATAACAATCTTTATTTTTACATCTTTTTAAAACATACATTTTTTAAAATTATTTTTATATTTGGGTAGTAGTTTTCAATTATAACTTTTACAAATCTGAACACCTACATTGAAATATCTCTCACAGGTGGCCGGTTAATATTGCCGTCTAAGAAGAGGCTGTGGTAAGATTTTCCATTCTTTATAACTCGATGAAGACTTTTACAGTTTATTTGCCTATATTGAAAATGTATATCTAAGTAATGTACTATTTTAACGTCGGAATGTCTCCCCCCCAGAATATTCAATTAAAACAAGATAAAATGAATACAACTTTTGAGGGGTAATGTGTTAAAACATTCGACAACTAAACCAGCCTCGCATTTAATATTTTGACACATAACATTTATGCTCCGTTTAAATTAACTTCATTTAATAGAACGTTAGTTTAGATAATTATTATCATCGATTTTTTTCAAAATATAAAGAATATGCAGATAAGCATTTATTTTAAAATTTACAAAAACACACTTTACAATTTAAAAAAAATCACACGAAACCAACTGTAACCGAAAGAAAAAAAAAGTAAATGATTGATTAACGAAAACTAAAGAATGCAACAAAATAAAACATGTTTACTGGCTATATCAAAGCAAATAGTCATCGTCATATTGAATAGCGTCTTGAACATACTCTTCATTGGAATTCATAGTATCTGAACATACTTTGTAATTTTTGAAACGGAACAATATATTACGCGCATTTTTGCAAAAGGAGTGACGATATAAATGTTACATAATGCTTGATTTATAATTATTTATTTTATTTTTTTGCATAATTTCTTTGTATTATTTGAATTTTACATTGCAAGAAAAACTGTTACCGTCCCCAAATCATGCAAATATGTTTTTTATTGGAAAAACAACTTGATCAATTTACGTATTTATAAAAATATATATTGTTCAGTTAACATTATTAAAACAAATTAAAATGTACATTTTTCTAGTATGTGTCACCGCCCTTTAAAAGAAAGAATTTAAAACAACAGATAGAATTTAAATAAAAAATAATCCATCTACCTAACTATATATCTATAAAAGTAAACGTGTATGTGGGTCAATCTGTGCGTCTGTGTGTCTGTCTGTCTACATTTCCCTACGCAATAACTCTGTCAATTCTTAGTCTACTGACTCGAAAGTTTATATACACGGTACTGAGATGTGGAAAAATCTTTGTCATCGGTTTCGGCTAGAGATTTTACTGCTAAGGCGTTAAAGTTACACGATTTCACCTGGTAAAACTCTACCAAACTCCTCGGGCAATTTTGAGTCTAAACATTTGAAAATTAAGATATAGGTTCCTTGGACATAGGATCTAAGTTAGTAACTTCTTTTCAACCCAAAACAATAAGTGTAAAAGGAACATATTGATGGTCAAATTTAAAAAAAATGACCGTTTTTTTTTGCTCAGCATACACCTCCAACACCCGGGCAACGCCGGACACCCGTACACGTATATCTATAAAAGTGAGCGTGTCTGTGTATATGTTTGATTGTCTGTGTGTATATCTGTGTATCTGCCTCTGTACATTTCCCTACGTAGTAACTCTGTTAATTTTCAGCCTACAGACTCGGCATTTGATATGCAGGGTACTGAGATTTGGGAAAATGTGTGTGAACTCTACCAAACTCCACTGCAAATTTTGGCTCTACACACTTGAAATTTTAGAGATAGGTTCCTTGGACATAGATCTAACTTAATAACTTGATTAGACCCCAAAACAGTAAAGTTAAGCGGACATAATAGGGGCCAAAGTTTTTTTGTTTTTGTTTTTTTGCTCAGCATACACCTTCAAACACGCGGGCAAGGCCTGGCACCCATGCTAGTATATCTACAAAAGCGAACGTGCCTGTGTGTCTGTCTGTGTGCCTGTGTGTATGTCTGTTCACATTTCCTTACGCAATAATTTGCCAATTTCAGGTCTACTAACTCGAAATTTTATATACAGTGTACTGATATGTTGGAAAATCTTTGTGGCTCGTTTTCGGCCATAAATTTGGCTGCTAAGGCGTCAAAGTTTAACGATTTGATTTTTTAGAACTCTACCAAACTCCTCCGACAGGTTTGGGTCTAAACACTTGAAATGTTAAATATAGGTGCCTTGGGCATGGATCTAACTTAATAAAATTAATAAAAGTCAGCAATTTTAAGGGGTTATAATGGGTCAAAGTTTAATAAAATACCTCTGCAATCTCTACCTAATTATTCAGAAAATTTATGGTCTAAACATTTGAAATTTTCCATAAAGGCTAATCAGAGATAGGGCAAGCTTTGTCATCGGTTTGATTCGCAAATTTATAGTTACCAATATATAAATGTGTGTATGTCTGTATGTGTGCATGTCTGTCGTAAACTTTCGACAAGATCAGTATTGTTTTATAAAGTTCTACCTTTTATACGACACATACCTAAAACTCGCCTAACAACATGAATATCTTTACCTTCATATAGGCACTTTGCTACGGGGGGCGGTTTTTTTCGCAGATATTTTTTAAAGATATCCTCTCCTTTCAATTGTCTAGCCTTAATGTAACCATAAGTCACTTCAGGATTGGAGGTGGTCGTAACCGCAAAAACGTCATGTTTTTGTCCGTTCTTTTCCCTCTTCGCGGTACGCGTTCAAGCCTGCCTTCCTACTACCACTTATTTATTATTTATTTATTTTTGCTCAACATACACATCCAAACACCCAGGGCAACGCCGGGCTGAAATGCTAATCTATCTATATATCTATAAAAGTCAACGTATCCGTGTGTATGTCTGTGTATCTGTCTACATTTCCCTATGCAATAACTTTTGTCTACAGACTCGAAATTTGATATACGGGGTATTCAAATTTCGGAAGAAAAAACTATTTGATTCGTTTCGGAACGGAAATTTGTCTGCTAAGGGACCACAGTTCAACGATGTGACCTTTGAGAACTCTACTAAACTCCCCCGACAATATTGGGTCAAAACACTTGAAATGGTATATATAGGATTCTTCTTAATGGATCTAACTAAATAACTTGATATGAACCCAAAACAATAAATGATAAAGGGCCATAATAGGGGTCAAAGTTAAAAAAGTTTACCTTTATTTTTTTGCTCAGCATACACCTCCCAAACCCCGGGCAACGCCGGGCCGAAATGCTCTGGTCTTCTGATAATGGTTGGGATAGAACGCACACTTCTGTTCAGGATCCTATTTATTATGTGCCAAAACTGGTGGGAACCAAGCCGCTGATCAGCTACTTTGGATTTAACAGACTGAGCATATAGCTCTCTTGCATTTTTTAGTATTCGTTTACAGTGGTTGCTGGCGTACTTGAAAGCAGCTTTAGTCTTAGTGCATCTATTACGTTGGTAGCTATAGAAAACGTGATGTGCGCGACGGCTGCAGCACATTCTGGGGAAAAGAAGCATGGCTGGCTGTTAGGATTCTGTTGGAATTTTTAGATGGTATGAATTGGTCTATGTCTACAATAAACAATTCGGTCAGGTGTGATACTATAGAGGACATATCCTTTTCAACAAGGAATGAAAGGTTAGATCAACTGTAAATGTGCGGAAACTATACAAGTCAGCCATGAGTATCGGTATACAATACGGTGGAGAGGTACAACTGGGGACGTATTACATTTCATTTTTATCTTAACTGATACGACGGAGTTGTCGGAGGATCCTAGAGAAGAAAGAACGGAACAAGAACAAAGCTATGGGGAAGTTGAGAGAAAAAGGTCTAGGAGGCTTGCGTAATGACTTGTAGTATCGGCACGCGGGTGGGCTCGCGAACAATCTGAGTGAGGTCATAAGCAATGGCAAAATCATGACACAACCTCCCATCATCGTCTGTCTTATTTCGGTGGGTCCGCCATTTCACGTTATGGACGTTGAAGTCACCACATATGTGTATGTAAGCCGAGGGATGTGCAGACAGGATGCGGTCTATTTTCTCAAATATACTCTTAAAAATAGTAACTCCGCTATTATGGGGCCGATAGAGGGCAAATATAAATGCAATTGGGTAAGCAAGTGCAACCCGGAAAACATATAAGGTAAATTAGGATCTTCTCTAGAGATATCCTTGCCACATGGCAAGCCATCTTTAATGTAGGCACATATTCCATGCCGACAGCGATCTTGGGGGTCAGAGTTTTAAAAAAATTGAACGATTTTTTTTTTTGCTCAGCATACACCTCCAAACACCCGGGAAACGCCGAGCTAAAATGCTAGTATATCTATAAAAGAGAAAGTGTCTGCGTTTCTGTTTGTGTACATTTCCCTACGCAATAACTCTGTCAATTTTTAGTCTACTGACTCGAAAGTAGATATAAACGGTACTAAGATGTGGGAACATATATGCGATCGGTTGTCGGTTAAAGTTCAACGATTTGACCTTGGAAAACACTACCAAACTCCTCGGCCAATTTTGAGTCTAAACACTTGAAATTTTAGATATAGGTTCCTTGTACATAGGATCTAAGTTAATAAGTTGATTTCAACCCAAAACGATGTGTAAAGGGAACATATTGGGGGTGAAATTAAAAAAAAATGGCCGTTTTTTTTTTTTTTTTTTTTTTTTTTGCTCAGCATACACCTCACAACAGCCGAGCAACGCCGGGCACCCGTACACGTATATCTATAAAAGTGAGCGTGTCTGTGTATATGTTTGATTGTCTGTGTGTATATATGTGTGTATGTTTCTGTACATTTCCCTACGTAGTAACTCTGCTTTTTTTAGCCTAAGGACTCGACATTTGATATACAGTATACTGAGATTTAGGAAAATATGTGTGATCGGTGATGAAATGTTGGATATAGGTTCCTTGGACATGGATATAACTTTATAACTTGATTTAATTCCAAAACAATGAATTTTACGGGTGCAATAATTGGGTGCAAAGTAAAAACCTTTACCGCTTTGTTTTTTTTTTTTTTTGCTCAACATACACCTTTAAATACCCGGGCAACGCCGTGCACCAATGCTAGTAAAAACAAAAACGTAACCCTAACCCAACATCAAGCGGAAACTGGACATCCACTCGTTAGCATTTTTCCCAAATTTGTGATGGGATTGACAGAGAGAGAATAGCTGGAGGTGTATTCGTATGTTCCAAACATTTTTACAATAAAACTTGTGTGGGAGACTAGACTATTGTTTTTTTAAGAGTTATTTTGAAAATGTCTCATTGTTAAATATGACTTAATTATTTCTTTATTATTTCCTGGTATTTTAAGACGGAAATCACACACATACAGATAAACTGAAATGGGCCTGTACAATATTTTATATATATATTTTTTACTTTTAATGTTATTCTTAACGGATTTCCCCCCGCTTATATAAAAGGGGGTTCATTGAATCAATGACAATAATATCAAGCCTTTAATCATTAAAGATCATCAGTATTGTCTTCACTGGGCGGTGCATTTGTTTTCGCGCGAAACATTCAATTATTCTACGTTTAAGCATTATTTCTGTCCACTGACTTTTAATTTTACACAATTCCGTATACTCAGTACCCAGCAGCTAGCTTTAACATATACTGAATAAACGGCAACGGGCCACCCGTTACAGTTAGTCTAGTTGACTGGAAAATGCTAACTCCAGGCAGATTTTTGTCTCCGGAAAGCCCACAGAAAATGAGTCAAAGACCACTTTTATGTATAGCATGGAAAGTAAAACATCCCCCCCAATTATGCAATTGATTAAAAAGCAACTACCTCCATTGCTACTTAAGTGTTAGTTTCTCTGTCCTCGTGTCTTAATAGGGAAGTAAGATCAAGTTTCGATTTGTTATCCTAAAACTTTTCAGGCAACTGTGGCAAATTTTAATCGCGGGACCATATATAGCAATCACGCACCATTAAACTGCCCAAGTAAATAGGGGAGAATAAGGAGAAAGAAGACAGCATTTACTACCTAAACTAAGAAACAATACAAAAAATTGGTTTCCCATGTGAGTGTATGTAATCGCACACGTACGTCTAAATGATATCAAGTATGGAATATGGAAGCCAACGATAGGCAGAGCGTACGCACACTGAAATCAATTTATGTTTACAAACCGACAAGTATGTTTGAGTCACACGCTATAGGAAGTTTCTCGGCCAGGAAAAGTGCAATTCTCTCCCCGTTCGTTTTCTGATGTAAAATGTTATTGGCACATATTTTATAAAATAGTTTTCTTCTTTATTACCGATAATCTGACTACGTCTCCGAATCTGTAAGTGCCGAAAGTTTAGAAAAAAACAAAATGCTAATTATACTCGTATAAAAATGATATCAAACAAAAATTAAACAAAATTAGATTATATATATATATATATATATATATATATAATTTTTAAAAAATATTATTTACTATGAATTATTACGTGCATAAAAGTAAGTCATCAACATATATGCATATATCAGAGTTTACACGTCATCAGTATTCTTAACCTTAATTTACAAGGATCGAACCCACAACAGTTCGATAAGTAGTCTAGTGTGTTACCACATTACAACCGGGCCCCTGTCAATTTTATTCACGATTTTTATTGCTATAAATGCAAGATTGTTGGATTTTATTTATTTTTTATTAGCTATTCTGTACGAATTTCTTTCTTTGTCGCTCCTTGAGTATTTTACTATGGGAAAGGAGGTATTTGCTATGTGTCTAAATTTTTTCCGCGCACATTTTTTAGGACGTATTAATTTTTAATTTTATTTTATTTATTTATTTATTTTTAAATATTGTTTATTAATAATTATTATGTACATAAAAGTAAGTCATCTATATGCATGCATATTTCAGAGTTTAATTATTAATGAATAATATTTTAAAAAAATAAAATAACTAACGTAATACGTCCACAAAAATATGGTCGGAAAAATACAAACAAAGGATAAATAACGCCTTTCTCATAATAAAAAGCCCAGGGAGCGAAAAAGGAAAAAATAGTACGGAATCGTTTATAATAAAATAAATAAAATTCAACAATCTTGCATTTATAGCGATAAAAATAGCGCATACAAGTTGGCAAGGGACCGGTGATTGATTTGTAACACCCTAATGTACTTATCGAGCTGTTGTAGGTTCGATCCTTGACAATTCAGTAAGCTATACGGATGAAGAGTAAACTCTTAACATGCATGTATATAGATGACTCACTTTTATGCACGAAATAATTATTAATAAGTGATATTTATAAAAATACATGAATAAAATAAAAATAAGTAATATGTCCTAAAAAATGTAGGCGGAAATATTTCTAAAAAAAGGGGGCAATTATCCTTTCTTATAATAAAACGTTCAGGCAGCGAAAAAAGAAAGAAATTAGTACGGAAGCGTTAATAAAATAAATAAAATTCAACAAGCATACACACACACACATATCTATATATATATATATATATATATATATTAAGTAATGTGATTTATAATTTAAAATTTAAAAATCAAATTTTCATTAAATTAAAAATCAGTTTCATAAAAAGGAACAACAACAAAATCAATTATATGTACGATCGTTTCGGAAAACAATGCTTTTTATTGTGGTATACATCAAGTTATGTAGAATAATTATATACAGTTTTTTGGTAAGTAAGGTCTCCTCATCAGAAAATTTAGGAGGGTTTTTATTGAATTTAAAAGACACCATAAATAAACCTAGCATTAAAAGTAAGGCGGATGAATCTGAAAAATTGAAATAAAAGGTATGGATTTAAAATTTATAAGAAAATTAATATAGGTTAAAGATAGAAATAAGTAGAGAAAAATATATATTTTTTGAATTTACATAATAAATTTGCTTTACAAATATATAGAGATATTTACCTTTTAGTTTGTCTTTTTTTTTAAATCAGGAGCTATGGTTAAAGTTATCATTTAGATGTTTGCTATAGCTTTTTAGCTTATTGAATGATGAATTTTAAAAAGGGGGACGCTCGTGCAATAAATTGTTTCCGTTAGCGTATTTTTGATTTAAAGACGCAACGATTTATATATAGAGAGAATATATTTTTTTATTACAAGTTTAAAGGGGAGATAATTGTCATGTGTTCTTGACTTTATTTATTATTTATTTTACGGGTCTAAGGCAGGTAATTAGTATAACTTAATTTATTTAAAAAAATTGTAATCTATTTTTACTAATAAGTAATTTTTAATGATTTAAGGTGGTTTATATTTGTTAAATTTAAACCAACGTTTATGACTACATGTCAAAAGCTCCTCTCTTGAACTTAATAGTTTGGTTGTACTTTTATATCTTCATATTTTAAAATTTTTAGGGTCTCTTTTGTACATAGTGCACAAAATTTATCTCCTTGTTTATATGATTTGCAAGTCTCAATTATTTGCCATTTTAAGTTGAGAGAAATATTGCTGTTTTTTAGTTGCCAAATATAGTTGGATAGAGTAGGTTGGTTTGACAGAGAGTTATTTTAAAAGAATGTGTGTGCGTTGAAATTCTATGTTTTATTAGGCCAGATGTGGAATCAATATATATTACCTCTTGATTGTTGTGATTATTTTCCGTTAGGTCTATTGTTGGATTATTATGTGGTGGGTTGATTAGTAATTGATCGGTAGATTGATTTAAGTTGGTGTTATTATTTAATCTGGTAGTTGAGTTATGGTTGTTAATAGGTTCATGTATATTTGGAGTTTTTGATACTGTGCAGCTATAGATAACATTTTTAATTTTACATGAGCCTTGTAGGGGGCATTTATTTTTTCTTCTACAGTTACAGTCCGATGTATTTTGTATAGTTGTATTTTGTAGTTTATTAATTTTCTTATTATTAGAGCTAATTATTTTCTGATGAAGGTTAAGCATAGTAGAGTAAGAGACTTTAATTGTGTTCTTATTGAAAATTTTATTATATCTATGGGGGGCTTTAAAGTTCTTATCTAATATTTTAAAAAATTCTCAGGCTATGTTTGTTTCTAGGTTTTTGGAATATTGGGGGGTTAAACCATAGGATCTCCTTGTGTCTATTCTTACGTTTACGGGTTTTGGTTTGCTGTTTATTTGTATTATTATCTAATATTTGTAGTTTGGTTTTATCTTTTTTTGTCTCTTGGTTATTTTTCTTAACTCGTATACGGGAAGACATTGCCATATTATATGTTTTTACGTTCTTAATAGGTTTATTTTCAATGCAGTCTATGTTTCTATCATTTTCATTTATGAATTTAATTTGTGAATTATATCCAGAGGTTTTAAGGGCCTCATTATAGTATTTTTCATTTTTAGTAAATATGGATTTAGTAGAAAACAGTCTAGAAATTCTTAAAGAGATATTGGGAACTATTGATTTTAATATTGATTTAGGGTGGTTTGATTGATTGTGGACTTATAGAAGTGATTGATTAGGTTTATGGTATGGTTCAAAGGTAGAATTCTTAAGATTTAAGGTTATGTCTAAGAAATTAACAATTTTTTATTAGGGTCGATTTTTATACTAAGTCCATAATTTAAAAAAAATTTGTAGAGCTTTAATTGCTTTTTCATAATTTTATTTTGGTGTCTTTAACTATTTCCACTTCCAATTTTTGCTGATGAGGAGACTGTGTTATTAAAGGACAGAATCTTTGTCAGATAAATGTCATTATTCCTTGTGAATTTAAATAAAATAATCATGGTTTCTGGCGCGATCGTTCAATTTAGTGGATTTTCTTTGTTTTCATTTTGAAAGAGATTCTTAATATAAAATTATGAACCGTGTTACTTAATGTATATATATATATATATATATATATATATATATATATATATATATATATATATGTACACATAAAAACATATACCTTTAGATGTACGTGTCCTACATTGTCGTCAGTTTAGTCTATAAATGTCTTTTCATAAGCTTAAATTATTTATATAAGAATATTATAAGATTACTAGACTACCCTTGCCCCGTTTGTTTAGTATGTTATATTAGCAATGGGATTAATATATGGGCGTGACACTTGTGACGTAACGAAATATTTTTTTATGACATAACAGAAACATTTCAGTGAAAGTATATTAAAATGAAAAAAAAGTGAGATAGATTTCTATGAGTCGTTCTGTTTATAATTCTTTATTTTTGAACAAAAAAAAAACTTACAGCCATTGCATTGTAAGTTGTTTTCCATACTTATAGGTAAGTGCTCATTGAACAGACATCACACTACTTAAAGTTACATTCAAATTTTGATATAAGTTTAAATGAAATTGTTAGTTGAAATTACAAAATAGTTAAAAAAAAAACACTCTCCCAATGTTAAGCCTGACTTTTTAAATAGAAAACGAAAACTAAATGTAGTTTTATTTATCTGAAACAAACATTCATGATCCATCGGGTCAAATATTTACGTTATATGTTAATAATAAGGTCAGTGAAACTAAATAAAAAATGAGCGATGCAAAAGAAGCAAAAAGTATTAACAATTGTTTATTTGGACTATTTAAACCCGAAAAAAAAGCAATTGGGACGATCGTGTTGATTTCATTTACCCTGTATGGGTTTATATGCATCTATTCATTCGCAACCGGAAGTCGAAAAGCGGAGATATGGTAACAACATCCGTTACAAGGTCGTTTGAGTGTTTTAATTATATAGATTTTTTACACATTCAAAACTAGTATAAATTTTAATACCCAATCAAGTCTCTGTTTTCTCATTCGTGCTGTTCCTTTAACGCAATAAGTTATTGCACTAACCACTTTTCAAAGTTGTCAGTGTTTAAACCGACCTTTTATAATACTGAGTTGGCTAATTAAACGTGTACGTGAACAAAGATGGGTTACGTTTAACCTTAATTCTCCGATGTGTTGCATTTACGACAACGATATATAGTGGTTTAAAACTGCATATCAAATGTACAATACGTTTTCTGGAATATATATGTATATATATATATATATATATATATATATATATACATATATATATGTATATATATATATATATATATATATATATATATATATATATATATATATATATATATATATACTAAAATTGTTTTTGTGGTTGGAACAATTTTAGTTCATACACCTTAGCAAATTATCAAGGTTTAGTATATTTGATAATAATTTGGTCAAATGACGTTGGAAAATCGGATAGTTATTTGTATTTCCCAGATAATCTGGAGAATTTTAAATGAATTTCTATTGATACATAAGGTATAGACTTTCTATCAATGCATTTTATAAGAAGGAGAATTGGAGCCTTTTGTTAAAAAGGGAATTAATATAACACTGGATAAAATATATGTAACAACTAACAGGTTTCGAATTTTAATGTGCAATCTTTTAGGTTATGAACCAGTATTTTATATAAATAATCAAGTATCATTCGCAAGTTTGATGAATTTCAGTGGGTAAAATATCATGGGTGTCAAAGACAAAGACATTATTTATAAAATAGAATTGTGCGTTATAATAATATTTACGTATGTTTGCATCTTTAAAATACAATTTTCAGATATAATAATTTGTATTATCTGAACTTAAATTCTTTATTCTGGTGAAGTAATAAAAACTTGCACTTAATCCGTAACGGTAAAATGTTCAATTATTTCCTTTAGTGGAGCCAATTACTCTATTTTGAAGCATAGTTTTGTTAGATGATATGCGCCAGGACACTCCTTTCACATTTCGTTATTGTTTATATTTTCTTGATTTTAATTTGCCTCGACTTGTCCGCATTTCACTTGGTCTTTTTTGTGTGCACATACAAAAACAGTTACACATGCATAAGAATATCGATATTAAATACAAAGAAATTCGACTTAAATGATTAACATCGAACAATAGGCGTAAATTAGTCGTCCATTTGTTGCGCTCGAGCAACAAATATCATTAACAATAAGACATAGCATTATTAATTGTCTATTGATTGAATGAATCTTAAAAAGTACATATTCATAATTCATCTTTTTCAGTGAAGCAAAACTCTGGCGTGACCACTTAACAAAGCAGCCATGTTTATTTGTTTGATGTACATTAATTTAAACTATATTCAATAAATCATTTGTCCTGTGTCCGTATTCCATTAAATATTTATTCTTATATGAGACTACGCCACTTGAATAATTACGTTTAGACATTAGTCATGGTATTTGTTTATTCCATAAAGAAATATAGAACATAAAAATAAAATATCCACATCGTTTAAAACAAGAACATTAAAATGTATATATGTAACATAGCCACATGAATCATTATATTAAATTGATGAATATATCTGGTTAAAACACATTTTAAATACATACACCAAACAACATTGTTACATGATTT
>NC_136485.1:149256558-149464058 GCF_053919585.1 Euprymna scolopes
CTTATTTTACTGGATAATTATTTACGAAATATACGTATGGAGCGGTAGTATCTAGAGAGTTTGTTGTATGTATAAAGCTAATTAGGGTACAGTTTTCTGACGAGGGAGAACCGTTCAAAAATATAAGTAACTAACGCTATGCCGCAGGTTCAATGTAAACCACATAAAGTCCGTATTATATACTTATAGTTTTGATTCTCTGAGTCGGGTACGAGCTTAGATTACAAATATGTGCATGTGTCTTAATCTTTACAGCAAGGCGAAAGTCAACTAAGCATTCAAATGTTGTTTGGAAGATAAACTGCGTGTAAGTTACTTTAAATTAACGATGAGATTGGAGGTTGAATATGGCATATTATGTATCGTGTGAGTAGGGTCTTGCGTGATATGCATTGGTTGGCATATTAATGAAGCTTTGCATAAAAAAGGTTATATAATAGATAAAGCCGAGAGGGTGGGGCTATAGAATCCTTGGAAACGAATAGAACCGGCCGAAATTTATAATGTCGTACAAACGCTGACAATAGCATTTTATTTAAATTACAAGATATTTCGGCAGGAAATATTAAGTCTATGCTACGAAACGTAAGTTGAATTTGCGAAAATTGAAAGCGTCGAAAAATTAACAAAAAATAAACAATTCGTATCTGAGTATGCGAATTTAAAGTGTCGAGAAATATAATGAATAAAATATTTCGTTTAAAAGTTTTTAATTAAAAGCGCCAACAAATGAAAATATTAAGCGATTTCGTTCGAACTTTTATAACTCGAAATGTCGGTGAAAAGCATGATAAACGATGTTTGTTGAACTTTTAAAGATTGAAATATGATTAGATTTTCTATGTCCTCATAGAATAGATACGTAATTTTCGGTTACTTTTTGTGTGTTTTAGAAGCTAGTAAATAATATCAATGCTTGAGAAGCGTGCACATTATTGCAGTATTTAAGAGTCTAGTAAGTTCTAGCAATGTCTGAGAAACAAATAAGGTCTAGCAGGATTTGTAAAAGCCAGTACAGTGTAGCCGTGTTTGTAAAAGCAAGAAAATCCTTGCAGTGTCTGTAGACGCTAGTAAAGTGATTAGTAGTAAAGAGTTTTAAGGAGCTAGTAAAATCTAGTATTATTGAGAGAATAGACACCTCTAATGTTGATTGAGAGGCTTGTTATGTCAACCCTTGTTTCAGAGACTAACAGCGGCTACTAGTATCTAGTGTTGTTTATGCGACTTGTAGTATCTCAGGGTGCTTTAGAGTCTCCTAGTCTTTAGCGGAGTTTAAAGGGCTACAAGTGTCTTGCTGTCGTTGAAGTTGATGCCGATTCTGGCTCAGGATTATTAGATGATCTGTAAGAATCATTGGAAGTTATAGTGTGTTATACATTTATTTACATATCAATGAGTCCCCGGTCCCAATAAAATAATATTAAACAAACACTAAAGTCCAGAGGGTGGTGCAGTCAAGGTCATTAACCGAATTAAATAGTCCAAATTTAGAATATCGGAAGAACGTGACAATAGTCTTTCTTTTTTTTAATTATAGTTCTAAGATCAAGAATGTTTGTGAATTGGTACCTCAAGAAATTATATAAGTTTGTGTGTACGTATATTTAGTCACTTTTTGAATTGAACTGTACTTTTATTTCATAATTTAAATTATAGTGTGAAAGACGCTAGAAAATAAGTCGGGCATGGCTTCGAACCTGCACAAGAAGAGTTTTATCCATCTCCCTGTCCACAGGAAACTCGCTTTGGAAATTTCGTTGCAAATGGGTGCAGAACCACGTTTTCAGACGTGGCATTACACTACAAACACCCCGATCTTATAAAAAGATTTACGGAGCAGCACTTCTACGAACTACAAACATGTTGACGCTCTTTTACTGTCAGTCGGTATACAGTATCAGACTACCCCTCAGACCGATCCACTAAAAATTCTAAGACTGTAGTCTCTCACTGAAATCGTTGGAGTATGGAAAAAAACCATAGTGGGGAACATTTACATGAGGAAAAAAAAAAGAAAAGTAAGAAAACGAAAACAAGTGTCTCGCATGAGTCCGTTTCATTGCACATCTGAGCCGACGAAAAGGAAAAGACTGGCCATAAAAGCCGTCTCATGGGTAGGACATGCCAAAACCGGTAGTAGTTTTCCTTTTCAAACCATTTATTATTTTACATTACAAGCTAATTAAATGGTTACAACAAGCAATTCTCCACCACCTGTTATTTTGTGCCAAGCCGTATCACGTCAGTTGCATAGGATTTCCTCTAAGTTTTCTATCAGCTTGAGTGATAGTCTAACGATATCTACGCATCCATTTTCTCTGGGAGGAGTATCTCTGTAGACGGATTAGAGTTAGGGTTAATTGTAAATTGTAACACAGTAGCTATTTGATTTAAACGAACAAAAGGCATGCTTTATGTATTTATAGTTTAATTGGAATAAGAAGAATATAAGAAGTTCTAGGATTATTCAAGATAAAGTTATAATTTAATGCTTAATGCAAAAACTAATACTACGTCTTACTTTGACCTATCTCAGTATCTACTTCCTAAAATAAATTAAATATAAATTTTACTATAGTTCATGCATACCGGTCCACTATAGAGGTAATGTAGAGTATAAATCGTTATAAATAATGCATGCCAACTTAATACGGAGAATAACTATACATATCATGTATCTATGCAATCTACTTAACTAGAAATGTTTTTGCGCTGTGTTTATATATATATGAAATAAAATGGAGGTTGAAGGACCTGGATACTCAACGTTTCTCCCGATTTATGCGGGCTTCTTCAAGAGGGATGGTCATTCAGGCGAAACTTTGAGTATCCAGGTCCTTCCACCTCCATTTTATTTCATATCGTCGGATTTAATCCAGCTCAACAATCATATATATATGTATATATATATGTATATATATATACATATATATATATATATATATATATATATATATATATATATATACATATATATATATATGTGTGGGTGTATGTGTGTGTGTGTGTATGTGTGTGTGTGCGTGTAGGGGCGTGGCTGTATGCAGTTATCCACAAATATATTTTCCATTGTTCACAATCATTTGGGTGTAAAAGCAAATGTTTTAATTTGTTTTACGAATATAACGCGCCATTTTTTAATCCTATCACTCACCCGACACATGCTGAATTAGGCATCTCATAATCTAAGAGCTATTCAAAAACAACAATGCACATTATTTTTCTCATTTAGAAAACAAACAAAAATCTTCATGAATCCTCCTCTCAATGAAAACCCTAAAAGTTAAAAAAAATTAAATCAATATCTTTTTAATCATAAATGTAATGTAACTAGTATTCGATGAAGATCCAAAGGGTTTTTTCGAATCATTTTTCTATAAACAACATTAAAACAGCTTTTTTAAGCATGGTAGCTATTCCCAGTTTTATTTCTTTTAGAATAATTATTGGAATGCCCCCAGAAATTGTTTTTTTTATGGAATCAAAATTTTGATAAGCTTGTCGGGATCACACAAAAATAGTTGTATGTCTGCGAACGTGTATAGTAATAAAAGAGAAGTCGTCCCTGGTTAAAAGGTAAAAATTGCTGCTAGGTAAAAAGGTTTTGCTTGTAAAAAGGTTTTGCTTTGTCAAATGCTGAGAAAGTATGTCATATCAATTAATAATGGCTGTGTTATAGGGCACGGAAATATTCAGGACACTGTGTTCTTGCGTCAATTCTTAAACGAAAAATACGGATTCTCAGCTACTTTAGATTTGACGGACTACCAAAACGAATACTTGCCATTTTTTAATTATTTTTTAATAGCAGTCGCAGGCACTCCTAAACGCGGCATTAGTTTCATTAAAGTTATTTCGTTGAAAGCAATGAGAAATAATGGTTTCTGTTCTTAATTTCTTATCAACATTCTGGATTAAACTATGGAAATGTGTTTCGCATTTGCTGGGATATCTTGAAGAATATGAAACGATATATACCACTTTTTTTCCAATAAGTCAAGTTTGAAACTATAGAGAAAGCGATCCTATAAAGCATTGAACGCAAGTGAATATCTTATAAAAATGTCCGAGAATTTTCCAATCAGCCATTGATCAAGTGATGTTCAAATAAATATAACTAATGTTAAGCCCTATACAGTAATATACTTAAAATATTATTAGGAAAGTACACAATTTCTAGAACAACTTTACCCCATTCTGACGAAAACAAAATAGTTTAATCTAAAAAAAAACAACGTTAGATTGAAATTAGCATGTATGTCACAAAGCAAAATTATAAGCGCGATAGAGAATGACTATGAAATGCCTATAAAATTCTAACAAGGATCAAATTTAATGAAAAGCTCGTCTTTTACAGTTAAAAACACGAATTAAACGGTCATATATGTCGGTTAAAATACTAATAAAAAGGGAACATTAAAACGATTGGGATATTTGCAGCTATCTGGTTCCGGCGACGCATCAGAAACCCCTGCATTTGTTATGAGGCAAATCTCGGATACGGCGTCTAAGTTCAGAATGAGAATTAAAATAGAATCGATAATAATCTGTTTGTTTTAAGATAATATCAGTTTTAATTTTAAGCCTCAAGATACAATGCAATCTATATACCTTAATTAAGCATTCTAGAGCCACACTAGAAATATGAGATAAATATATGTTATAGGGAAATAAATATCTCGAAGGCAGAAAATATTAATGGCGCGATATTTAACATTCTGTGCATTTTATAGACTCTTATGATTGCCATTAAATGTATATGCGTCAGTATACAAACAGTCGCAACCACACCCACACACACACACACACACACACACACACATATATATATATATACACATATCGAGTATTAGATGACATATTATTATTATAGATTGTATATATTTTCTAATATATGTATCTTTTTCCAACCTAAACATTAAATCAACAATTTGGTCCTCATAATGATAAACTTTATGTCAATGGTGCAATTCATCCCGTATTGTATATAATTAATATGCATCACATAATTATATACAACAATGTACATCACATGAATGGTATAATAACGTTGACACACTGGTTCTCGCCGGGTAACTGAAGTTAAGCAATGTTGAGCCTTACCAGTATCATATGCGTGACAATTTGGGGAGGCGCAAGGTTCTTTATGTACCGCGAGGTAAATATCATGTTGAGAAACTGGCGCGGTCTAACAACTTTCTCGAGGGGAGATGATACCTTTTTAGCCGTGGTAGGCGCCCCATCTACTGATAGCGTCGCGACAAAAATACCCTCGGTAGCACTGGCGAATTACCAAGTACCCAGCATCCGACAAGATTTGAATTACGCTACAACTCATGTAATGAGTTCAATCACGGCTACGCCCGCGCTGAATGGATGTGCATATTACCATGTAAATAGACATATAATAATTTATATGCGTACTTTCACAAAGTAAATGCAGTAAGATATAAACGAAAACACATATACATATGTACAGATTTATACAGAATACAACACCTGTGCATATCTGAACAATCATTAGTATTTTAGGTAATAGCAATAAATCAATATTTTAAATAATAAACAAAACTTTTGCGGCAAAAATACATAAAATATAAATAACATAAATAAGTTTGCAAAATCGTGCGTATACAATGCCGTTTGGTCAAGTATATAAACACCAAAAACAATCTGGAATGGTGTTGTTTTTCTAAAATTAGATAAAAGGAAGGTTATGTATTATACTTCAATTAAATTTACTGTCTCCAGTTAGGCAAGGTAAAAAACAGGTTTACACTTATGCAATGCAAGTATACCTACACGAAGAGTTCCTTTTCAAAGTGTTCAAATTTCTATTTGTTAAAAATTACCTTTTTTGTCAAGGCATATTGTGGTTTAGCTTTATTTGTTTTGGCTAATTGCGTAAAATAGACAGACGAAAATAGCAGATTCTCAGAATACCACACACACACGCACACCCATATATATATATATATATATATATATATATATATATATATATATATATATATATATACATACGGACATATAAATTTCTCAGTAATTTTGTATGTTACCACTGGTTAAAATGTAACGAAATTCGCTTTGTAGCTCTTACGTTCGTATATGTATGCCTTCCTCCTCTTAAACGTGCAGATGCATACATATACACACCCACACACACAATATCTATATATATATATATATATATGCATATATATATATATATATATATATATATATATATATATATATATATATACACACATATTGCTCCATGCAACCGCGTAGTGTATTTTCTTGATTAATTGTTAGAGATATATAGAACAGCCAGGTTCTATAGACTGGAAATAAACAAGATCACTCCATGATGATAAGTGGAAAAGATTGCGAAGATTAAGGCTGGAAGATCAAAGTTGTTAGCAAGGCGAAGGATCAAACTATTATGCAAAAGCAGGGTCTACTAAATAAACGTATACAGTGTGGGTTACCTGACATCAAACCTGGACAATTCCACTGGTAAAGCTTAATCTACGTCGTGACACAATAGACGATCTGTAGAAAGTTGAATATCGAATGCAGCCTCGTATTCTGTGAGAATATAAATATTGGAAATGCTGTAAACCATCAACTATCTTTATAGAACTCCATTTGCGATAAGCCGATGAAAAAAGTAGTAGTAGTTAGCATCAATTTATGATGCTGGATAAACTAGTATCGTGTTTAAGCCACAAAATCATTTTTTAGAAGTAGCTGACGGAGGTGGAATAAATGATATTGTTTTGAAAAGAGGCGATGCTAAAATCTCGCTAAAGAACTATAAAAGTGAACTATGTTTCTGTATTCTAGAAAACGCTCTTCTAATCCAAAAATTTAAGCAAAATATATTTTCTGTACAAGCTGCCACAAAACAAGGTGCAAATGTCAAATTTAGCCCCAATAAATCAAAACAGGTATACCCGAATGGAATTGTATTCGACATTAATGAAAATGGAAGACTATATTTTTTAAATAGCGTAGTCACATCAAAAACCGCCTGCCATGATCTAAAGACATGACATAAACTTCTTGGACATTGCAATAATCCTGATATCAAAACGATGCTGACTCTAGTTGATGGAATGAAAATACAAACATCAAAATTATTCAACTGCGACGTCTGTACGCAAGGGAAAATGGCAAACTATCAAAGCAAGATACCAGACAAGAAGGCCAAAAAAAAATCATATCAATGGCGCAGTGTAGAATCGATGGGCAGAGAACATTATAGATATGTGTTTAATTTCGTAGATAACCATTCAAGTTTAATAATGGTTTACTTTTTAAAGAACAAATCTGATACCCTGCTAGCAACTAAGAAATATCTAGCCGATATGGCTCCCTAGGGTGAAGTCAAGTGTATTCGCTTTGACAACGGTACGGAATTCACTAATAAAGACTTTGAACTTTTACTAATTTACCATTATATCAGGCATGAAAAATCAGCTCCTAGATCGCCAAACCAAAACGGGACTGCTGAAAGAGCGTGGCGGACACTTTTTAAAATGGCAAAATGCCTACTCATTGAATCAACACTCCCCAAACCTCTGGGCGTAGGCACTGATGGTGGCAGCCTATATACGCAACAAGTGTTTTTACAGAACACTATCTAAGACTTCATATGAATATTTCTGTGGTAAAAGAACAAATTTAAACATAATGCACATAGTTGGTCCAACTTTCTTCGCATATATAGATAAAAAGAGTAAATTTAATATTAAAGCCGACTTAGGTGTATTTCTTGGATACGACTAAAACAATCCAGCCAATTTAGGATTTTTTCCAGAAAAAAAAATAAAATAAAAAGAACCCGATGTGTAAAATTCACAGACATGTTTAATTTTACAGACGAAATCCCGTCACATGAACAAGATGAAATTATATTCCCTCAAATAATTAAAACAAACGAAGACAATAAAAATGACGGAGAAAAGAGAATCCATGAGGATGATGAATATGATGATGAGCATTATCATTATGATGAGGATAAAGGCGAAAGATATCCCCCCAAAAAAATAGAAGGCGATCTGATTTGTTTGTGATCGACAATATAAAATATTTAACGAAGCAATTAATTCAGAACATTGTGATGAATGGAAAATTGCCATGAAAAAAGACATAGATGCCTTAACATAAAATGATACCTATACGGTAGTGATTCTCTCAAAAGATAAACATGTTATTTCTACAAGATGGGTCTTTACAAAAAAGACTACAGCATCAGGCATAGACCAGTACAAAGCAGGATTTGTTGCTAAAGGGGTACTCTAAGATTTACGGTATAGAATATATTTCTACGTTGTCACCAACCACAAACCTAACGACAATCAGAATTTTACAGCAAATCGCATCGCAATATGACCTAAAACCTAAACATCCATCAAATGGACGTAAAAATGTTTATTTGAATGCACAATAGACTGTGAAATTTCTATTACCCCACCAAAGGGATTTATAATGAAAAATAAAAATAGCGTGTTGCGACTTTTACAAGTCATTATATGGCCTAAAGCAGAGTGGTCAGTGTTGGAATACAGTATTTCATGATTATATTATTAAACAACAATTCAGACAATACGCTGTAGAAACCTATTTATATACAGAAGACAAAGACAATAAACTACTGATTTTTGATATTTTAATCGCATCAAATTGTGGCATAATGTTAACCGATGTTAAGAACAAATTAAGTAAAAGATTCAAAATGACCGATCATGGCAAAATATCCTGGTTTTTGGGGATATACTTTATTCAAAGGAAAGAACTTGTTTGAATGAATCAATCCAGATACATCGACAAAATACTATTAAAATTTGGAATGGGAGAGTTCAAGAAACGATCTACACCGGTCGAAAATAATATTAATAAAAGTATACACACAGAATCTGAAGTAATAAATGGCAAACAATACCGCTAAATAGTAGGTAGTCTCGTATACTTAATGACTGCGACCAGACCCGACATATGCTATACAGTAACAAATCTGTAACAAAAATTATCACGACCGACAATGAAGAATTTAAACAGAGCAAAACAAGCCCTGCGTAATTTAAAAGGAACTAAAGAACAGAACTTAGTATTTAGAAAATCAAGAAATCCCCTAAAATTAGAAGGGGTTTTGGATTCAGACTGGGGAAAGGACAACGAGCGAAAAAGTATATCTGTATATTGTATCATACTCTCAGAAAAGTAGCCTATTATTTCATGGAAATCTTAAAAGCAACAGATTGTATCTCTCTCTATACGTGTGAAATAGAATTTATCGCGATCACACAAAACCCCATACGTACGAAAAGATGCAAATACATTTACCTTCATAAATATATGTATAAGGTGATAACATACGTACAAACAAAATAGTTCCGATAATATACGTAAAAAAACAACGTGTATGAAAACATAATGCAGACGCGCAAACACGAATGTATACAAATAGATGATAGCTTAAGTAAATAAGAAATGCGCATGAAACGTGATGACGGACGAACGAATAGGAACTTTCTAAAGGTAGAAAACGCATGTGCAAACGCGTGTACAAAGCAGATAACGTACATCAAAAACAAGTATATTAAAACGTTCCTAAAAACAATTACTTTTGCAAAGGTTATAACGTGCGTGCAAACATAAATATACATGAATAAAGATCACTTACGTGCAAACATCAATGTATGTAAAAAAGTACGTAAAACATAAGTGTGTGCGAAAGAAGATAACCTACGTAAAACATGGGTGCACGTAAAATAACAACATTACTTACAAACGCAGATGTATGGGAAGGGTGATGATATAGGTGCACACGTGAATGTGTACGAACGGTGATGGTGCTCGTTAAAGGACAGGCATTTCTGAAAGGTAAACAAATATGTATAAGCATACATATTTAGAAAGCGGATAACAAACGCCCCCATAAATGTGACAAGTGATATTGTACGCATACGCAGATAAAAATATAACAAAAATCGGAGAATGTACTAACAAACATACACATGTGTAAAGTGGGATAACGTACGTACAAACAAAAAGTATGTCAAACAGGTCATGACATACGGGCATCAGTAACGTGTGTTCAACTTATAACATACGTACGAACTTAAATATGTGAAAGATAATAATGTACGTACAAACACCAACATAGGTGAATAGTGATAATGTACGTCCACACGTAAATATCTGTGAATGTACAAACGTATATGCAAATGAATATTCCCTATTCTATTTCTTTTGTGTAGAATAGGAAGAAAATACACCTCTTTTTGACAACTGCCTTCTTTATCCATGATATATAGCAGTTTTCTAATTAATGAGACAAACAGACATATACTTACACGCATCTCGTAAAGCCCGTCTTATTATTTAAAGGATTACTTAAAAATATGTGCCCTACAGAGGTCTATTAAAATTTTGTATATCATGTCTAAATGGTAATAGCTACGAGTTAAAACGGGGTATGCCTGCCTATATAATTTGCTCGACTTTGAAAAGAAAAATATTCAACGTTTTTCGATCGCCGCATGTGCATTAAGTTGTTTCGTATAATAAAAGTGAAACTAATTCTGGCAGCATTTTTCCGGAAACAGTCGAAAGCAATCATTTTTGATCAATGTGGAGTGTCTTTTTATATCAGACAATTGCTATTCAATTTGGACAGTCCGCTTTTTATTGGAAGCTTGTTTCCCCACAACATCTTGGGAGGAAATATCCTGCCCCGCAGTAAATAAAATACTGCCCTGCAGTCAAAGTTGACCTCATAAAATACGGGCACCTGTCAAGTTGTAATACTGAAATAAATGCAAGCTCCTGTTTCTGGTTAGTGGTGGCCCAGTGGTTAACGTCGAGCGTTTTTGTTCACACTTTAATTTCCAACTTCGACTCAAGGGCACGGGATCGAACCTTCATACTTACCTACCAAACCATATTTTTTTTATTTTAAACCGCCCGCGACACAAACATGCATTTTTTATGGTTTAAGTTGGTGTCATTATTTAATATGGTAGTTGAGTTATAGCTGTTAATAGGTTCATGTAGATTGGGGATTTTTGATACTGTGCAGCTATAGATAACATTTTTAATTTTACATCAGCCTTGTAAGGGGCATTTATTTTTTCTTCTACAGTTACAGTCTGATGTATTTTGTATAGTTGTATTTTGTAACTTATTAATTTTCTTATTATTAGAGCTAATTATTTTTTGTATGAAGGTTAGGCATAGTAGAGTAAGAGACTTTGATTGTGTTCTTATTGAAAATTTTATTATATCTATGGGGGGATTTAAAGTTCTTATCTAATATTTAGAAAACATTCTCTGGCTATGTTTGTCCCTAGGCTTTTGGAATATGGAGGGTTGAACCATAGGATCTACTTATGTCTAGTCTTACGTTTACGGGTTTTGGTTTGCTGTTTATTTGTATTATTATTTAATATTTGTTGTTTGGTTTTATCTTTTTTTGTCTCTTGGTTATTTTTCTTAACTCGCATACGGGAAGACATTGCTATATTATATGTTATTACACTCTTAATAGGTTTATTTTCAATGTAGTTTATGTTTCTTAAACCAATCTACCGATAAATTACATACCAACCCACCATATAAGAATGCAGCACCAGACCTAACGGAAAATAATCCCAATAAGCAAGAGGCAATATATATATAGAATTTCAACGCAAAACATTCTTTTAAAAATAACTCTCTGACAAACCAAACTATTCTATACAACTATATTTGGCAACTAAAAAATAGCAATATTTCTTTCAACTTAAAATGGCGAGTAATTGAGTCTTGCAAACCATATAAACCAGGAGATACATTTTGTGCACTATGTACAAAAGAGACCCTACAATTTTAAAATATGAATATATAAAAATGCAACCGCACTATTAAATTCAAGACATGATCTAATATTCGCATGCAGTCATAAACTTTGGGTTAAATTTAATAAATGTAAACCACGTTAAATCATAAAAATTACTTACTAGTAAAAATAGATTACAATTTTTAATAAATTAAGTTAGTCTAATTATCCCCCTTACACCCTTTTAATTAAAAAGTAAAGAAAATATGACTAATTATCCCCCTTAAATTATGTAATTACACAAACAACATTCGAAATATAAACCGTAGCGTTTTTAAATCAAAGTACGCTAACGGAAATAATTTATTACACGGGCCTCCCCCCTTTTTTAAAATGCGTCATTCAATAAGGTAAAAAGCTATAGCAAACATCTAAATGAGTATTTTAACCATAGTTCCACATTTCAAAAGGCGAAAAATTAAAAGGTAAATTTCTATATATTTTTATGTATATACCTGCATATCTATGTGTATGTATATATGCGTCTATTTTTCATGTATATGCATGTATATATTTGTAATATTGTACTTAAAGCAAACTTATAATTTACATTCAAATATATATTTTACTCTATTTCTTTTCTATCTCTAACATATATTAATTTTCTTATAAATTTTAAATCCAGACCTTTTATTTCAATTTTTTTTCAGATAAATCTGCCTTACTTTTTATGCTAGGTTTATTTATGGTGTCTTTTAATTTTTTTTTTTTCACATGGGTGTCACCACTTATCAAGGCCCAGAGGTCACTCAAGGATAAGGGTTAATAGGTATACATTAGTCATTGTGATTTTAGCATAGTAAACAGTGGGAGTTTTGTAAGTTGGATTACTTAGGGGGACGATTAAATTAGAACTTGTTAACATTGGACTTTTTCTTTTTTTTTCATAGGAATCAACACATTATCAAGGCCAATAGGCCACTCAAGGATAAGAGTTAAAGAGTCTATAGTAGAAATTGGACAATACAATAATACTTAGTAATGAAAATTTGTTAAATTTGATAACTTATATGGAACGGCTCATCAAGAACTTATTTACGTTAGACTTGAAGACAACCATATTGTAGTCAGCAGGAAAGCAGGAAAACGGAAGACAATTCCACAGGCGTGCAGTTCTAATAAAAAAGCTTTGTTCATGAAATCTACGTTTAGGTTTAGGCTCAGATAAAGAGTGGGGGGAATTATTGATAGTGTTTAGAGCTAGACGAGTGTTTCTTGTATAAAGTTTTGCGAGGGGGGACCATAGATTAGAGCTTAGTCGAACACTTTCCATGAAAATAACGATACATCAGAGACAAACTCGCAACATCTCTTCTGTGAGATAGAGGTTGCAAGGAAGAGAAAAGGACATCTCCTACGAGGCTACGAAGTCTAATTTGAACTCTATCAAGGCAGGACAAGTTTTTCTAGCAGCTCCTGCCCAGATGTGGCAACAGTATTCCATACTTGGACGTACCTGGCTCTTATATAAATAGAGAATTGCATCAGCAGTGAGATATCTACTGGATCGATCGAAAGATCCCACCATTTTTCCAGCGGCCTTGGCAACAGATTTGATGTACGTGTTCCATTTAAGATCAGGAGTAATGGTCATGCCCAGAAGCTTGTCAAAACTTGAGTCCTCCTGAAGACGAGAGCCATTTATTTCAATTGATGCAAGATGGGGATCAGAATGTTGATGATGTAAAGAGAGAAGTTTGGTTTTAGATGCATTAAAAGTAACCAGCCACTCCTTTCCCCATTGCACTACATGCTCAAGATCAGAGGAGAGAGAATTGGAGAGAACTTGGTCGTTTACTGTCTTAGATGTGCTACCATAAATGGTAGTGTCGTCAGCATAAATGCCTACGAATGATGTAAGGTTGTGATTTGGAAGATCATTAATGTAGATCAGGAAAAGATTTGAGCCCAGGATGGACCCCTAAGGGGCACCGGCATTAATACTGTGGGCTTCTGATTTTTGCCCCTCAACTACTACTCTTATGAACCTATCAGAAAGAAATGATTTAATAATTGAGAAGACATTTCCAGCTATACCATAGCTAGAGATCTTATGTAGTAAACCTTTATGACATACCGTATCAAAGGCCTTAGATATGTCAAGAGCAATTACCCTAGAAATGTTGCCTCCGTCGGGAGATTTGCTAATTCTATTAGATATAACTGTAAGCACATCTGCTGTAGATCTAGCAGAACGGAAACCATATTGAGTGTCACTAAGAAGGTTATTTTTGTTGAGATGGTTGATTACTTCTGTATTTAACACAGATTCCAGCAACTTACTCATGACGCACAGGAGACTTATTGGCCTGTACTGAGAGGGGGATGAGCGATCACCTGAATTCTTAAATACAGGGCATACGGATGAAATTTTCCAGGGAGATGGGAAACTATTCTCCTTAAGACAACGTTTTAATAGTTTTGTAAGTATGGGCGCTAGTTCAGGTTGAAGTTTTTTGAGTACTATAATTGGAATACCGTCCGGGCCAGTTGCTTTACTGGAATCAAGGTTTTCGATTAGCTTGGCAACATCACGCACAGATATACGTATATCACATAGTGTGTTTTCAGATACAGGAGGAACTATAGGGGGTTGGCGGCCTTTATCGCAAAAGGTAGAATTAGCTGCGGAGTTCTTGACAAAGAGTTTGGCTTTGTCTGATGCTGACGAGATTACCTCAGGCCCATTGATGATAGTTGGGATGGAGCACACGCTTCTGTTCAGAATTCTGTTTGCTATTTGCCAAAACTGGTGGGAACCAAGCCGCTGCTCAGCTACTTTGGACTTAACAGATTGAGCATACAACATCTTGCGCTCTTTATTACTTTCTTACAGTGGTTGCTGGCAGTCCTGAAATCGGTTTTAGTTTCTATACATCAATTACGTTGGAAACAGTGGAAAAAAGTGATTTCTGTGCGCAATGGCAGCAGCAACTTCTGGAGAGAACCATGGCTGGCTGTTTGGTTGTTGCTGAAACTTTTTCGATGGTATGAAACGATCAATACCTACAATTAACCAATCCGCCAGGTCTAATACTATAGAGGACACATCCTTTTTAAATATGGAATTCAGAGGTAGATCAGATATAAATGTACGGAAGCTATCCAAGTCAGCCTTAGTGTATCGATATAATGTACGATGGAGAGGTACGTATGGGGACGTATTACATTTTATTTTAATCTTAATTGATACAACAGAGTGGTCGGAAGAGCCAAGAGGCGACAGAACAGAAACTGAACATAGTTCAGGGCAAGTTGTAAGAAAAAGATCTAGTAGGCTCGCTTACTGGCCATCATTGTCGGGCACACGGGTGGGTTCCTTAACAATCTGAGTGATGTCATAGGCAATGGAGAAATCATGACAGAACCTCCCCTCATCATCGGTCTTGTTTGAGTGGGTCAACCATTCGACGTTGTGAACATTGAAGTCTCTACATACGTTAATGTTAGCTGACGGATAAGCAGATAGGACTTGGTCAATTTTCTCAGATATGCTTTTAAAGATAGTAACTCCGCTGTTGTGGGAACGATAGAGAGTAAATAAAAATGCCGTAGTGTGAGCTAAAGCAACCCGGAAGCACATATAGGGTAAGTTAGGATCTTCCCTGGAGATGTCCCTACCACATGGAAAGCTATATTTAATATAGGCACATATTCCATGCCCATGGCGATCTTGGGGGTCAGATTTAGAAGTTAATTTAGAGTATCCTTTAATTGCAAACTCTTCTAGGGAAATAGCCTGTCCAATGCCAGTTTCACTTCAAAATAAAAGGTCTGGTTTAGTCTCCTGTAATTGGGTTTCAACCTCTGGAAGGTTAGAACGTAGACCCCTTATGTTTGAGAAGGAGACATGTTAGTAGGGGTCTACGTTGGAAGTTGGAGAACCGGGTTAAATCGTGTATTTTTTCTTGAAACTTGTCATGATGAAATTTTAAAATTTGTGGACTAGGTCGTCAGATTTACTTATTGCAGGACAGAGCGGGGAAATTCAGAGAGAAAAAGAAACGAAGAGTTTTTTTTTTTATTTGTAGCTAATGATAAGGTAAAGCCGTAACAATAACCCACTAGTATGGTATCGAGAGTCCAACCAGAAGCTACTGCATGGTCCAGAATCCATTCACCAAATGGCAATACAGCAGGCCCAGTAATTTGCACCTGCTGATAGGACAGCCTGCTTAGTGGTTAATCTAAGGTTCGGGTCCCTGACTATCAGGCGGATAACGTCAGCCCAGACAAAACGTTTACCTCCAACTCTGTTACTAGTGGCATGGCTACAAGGATAGACAAAGAAACAGAAAATTTCCGCCATCTCAGTCAACTGTTCGCACAAAATACTGCCAACCTAGAAAACAGCTTTTTCTTCTCCCTTTGTCAGAAAAACCACTAATTAAAAAATGAGGACTTAGGGACAAATATAAGAAGCGAGAGTAATAGGAGCTGCCGATAACGCATCCACAATGCGTTTTCTACTTTCCATAAAAAAACAAAAAAATCTGTTAAGTATTGTACTTAATAAAAGTCCAACGGACGTGTTTAAGGGAAAGTATGGTGATAGATTCCCCTCACAGGAATAAAAATGTGTACAATTCGTAATCTATTTTTGCAATCAACTCGGTAGATAAATAACAATATATGTACAAGAAAATAGCTAGCTTTTAATAAAACAGAAATACACAAATTAAATACTGAAATAAAATTGAGTTGTTAATATTTTAAATCTAAAATAAACAGCATGATTTAAATTGAAATCACTTATCTCAACAAAAACAATTCTGTCCCCAAATTGCAAACTGTATTGAAAGAAATTGAGTTAGTAGCGTTCAAAACATTTTTTTTTAGATTAACCGTTAATAGAAAATCGTGATTTTTTTCTGAATTTGATCTAGTAACTTTTTAAAAAGCTTACGATATAAAAAAAGGCAGATGGGGGGTGGGTTCTTCCGAAAGTAAGTTGGTGACGTTATAAGTAATTTCGAGATAAGATGAAAGCCGGTATTGGACGAGAAAAAAAGCTAGCATTTAATAAAACAGAAATACACAAATTAAATACTGAAATAAAATGGAGTTGTTAAATATTTCAAATCTAAAATAAAAAGCATGATTAAAATTGAAATCACTTATCTCAACAAAAACCATAACGTCTCCAAATTGCAAACTGTATTGAAAGAAATTGAGTTAGTAGCGTTCAAAACAATTTTTTTGATTGACCGTTAATAGAAAATCGTGATTTTATTCTGAACTTGATCTAGTAACTTTTTAAGAAGCTTACGATATAAAAAAAAGGCGGATGGGGGGTTCTTCCGAAAGTATGTTAGTGACGTTATAAGTAATTTCGAGATGACATGGAAGCCGGTATTGGACGAGAAAAAAGCTAGCATTTAATAAAACAGAAATACACAAATTAAATACTGAAATAAAATGGAGTTGTTAATATTTTAAATCTAAAATAAAAAGCATGATTAAAATTGAAATCACTTATATCAACAAAAACAATTCTGCCCCCAAATTGCAAACTGTATTGAAAGAAATTGAGTTAGTAGCGTTCAAAACATGTTTTTAGATTAACCGTTAATAGAAAATCGTGATTTTATTCTGAACTTGATCTAGTAACTTTTTAAGAAGCTTACGATATATAAGAAAAGGCGAATGGGGTGGGGGGGTTCTTCCGAAAGTAAGTTGGTGACGTTATAAGTAATTTCGAGATAAGATGAAAGTCGGTATTGGACGAGAAAAAAACCTAGCATTTAATAAAATAAAAATACAAAAATTAAATACTGAAATAAAATGGAGTTGTTAATATTTTAAATCTTAAAAAAAGCATGATTAAAATTGAAATCACTTATCTCAACAAAAACAATTCCGTCCCCAAATTGCAAACTGTATTGAAAGAAATTGAGTTAGTAGCGTTCAGAACATTTTTTTTAGATTAACCGTTAAAAGAAAAATCGTGATTTTATTCTGAACTTAAGCTAGTAACGTTTTAAGAAGCTTACGATATAAAAGAAAAGGCGCATGGGGGGTTCTTCCGAAAGTAAGTTGGTGACGTTATAAGTAATTTCGAGATAAGATGGAAGCCGGTATTGGACGAGAAAAAAAGCTTGCGTTTAATAAAACAGAAATGCACAAATTAAATACTGAAATAAAATAGAGTTGTTAATATTTTAAATTTAAAATACAAAGCATGATTAAAATTGAAATCACTTATCTCAACAAAACAATTCCGTCTCCAAATTGCAAACTGTATTGAAAGAAATTGAGTTAGAAGGGTTCAAAATATTTTTTTAAAATTAACCGTTAAAAGAAAATCGTGATTTCATTCTGAACTTAAGCTAGTAACGTTTTAAGAAGCTTACGATTAAAAAAGGCGTGGGGGGTTCTTCCGAAAGTAAGTCGGTGACGTTATAAGTAACTTCGAGATAAGATAGAAGCCGGTATTGGACGAGAAAAAAAGCTTGCATTTAATAAAACAGAAACACACAAATTTAATACTGAAATAAAATGGAGTTGTAAATATTTTAAATCTAAAATAAAAAGCATGATTAAAATTGAAATCACTTATCTCAACAAAAACAAATCTGTCTCCAAATTGCAAACTGTATTGAAAGAAATTGAGTTTGTAGCGTTCAAAACATTTTTTTTTAAATTAACCGTTAAAAGAAAATCGTGATTTTATTCTGAACTTAAGCTAGTAACGTTTTGGGAAGCTTACGATATAAAAGAAAAGGCGGATTGGGGGGGTCCACCGAAAATAAGTTGTTTACGTTATAATAATTTCGAGATAAGATGGAAGCCGGTATTGGACGAGAAAAAAAGCTAGCATTTAATAAAACAGAAATACACAAATTAAATACTGAAATAAAATGGAGTTGTTAATATTTTAAATCTAAAATAAAAAGCATGATTAAAATTGAAATCACTTATCTCAACAAAAACAATTCCGTCTCCAAATTGCAAACTGTATTGAAAGAAATTGAGTTAGAAGGGTTCAAAATATATTTTTAAAATTAACTGTTAAAAGAAAATCGTGATTTCATTCTGAACTTAAGCTAGTAACGTTTTAAGAAGCTTACGATTAAAAAAGGCGTGGGGGGTTCTTCCGAAAGTAAGTCGGTGACGTTATAAGTAACTTCGAGATAAGATAGAAGCCGGTATTGGACGAGAAAAAAAGCTTGCATTTAATAAAACAGAAACACACAAATTTAATACTGAAATAAAATGGAGTTGTAAATATTTTAAATCTAAAATAAAAAGCATGATTAAAATTGAAATCACTTATCTCAACAAAAACAAATCTGTCTCCAAATTGCAAACTGTATTGAAAGAAATTGAGTTTGTAGCGTTCAAAACATTTTTTTTTAAATTAACCGTTAAAAGAAAATCGTGATTTTATTCTGAACTTAAGCTAGTAACGTTTTGGGAAGCTTACGATATAAAAGAAAAGGCGGATTGGGGGGGTCCACCGAAAATAAGTTGTTTACGTTATAATAATTTCGAGATAAGATGGAAGCCGGTATTGGACGAGAAAAAAAGCTAGCATTTAATAAAACAGAAATACACAAATTAAATACTGAAATAAAATGGAGTTGTTAATATTTTAAATCTAAAATAAAAAGCATGATTAAAATTGAAATCACTTATCTCAACAAAAACAATTCCGTCTCCAAATTGCAAACTGTATTGAAAGAAATTGAGTTAGTAGCGTTCAAAACATTTTTTTTTTAAAAATTAACCGTTAAAAGAAAATCGTGATTTTATTCTGAACTTAAGCTAGTAACGTTTTAAGAAGCTTACGATATAAAAGAAAAGGCGCATGGGGGTTTTACCGAAAGTAAGTTGGTGATGTTAACCCTTCAAAATTTGCTGACGAGGAGACCTTGCTTAGTAAAAAACTATATGTACTAATTATTGTACGTAACTTGATGTCTACCACAATAAAAAGCATTGTTTTCCGAAACGATCGTACAGATAATTGATTTTGTTGGTGTTCCTTCTTATGAAACTGATTTTTTTATTTAATTATTATATGATTTTTAAGTTTAAATTATCAATCACATTACTTAATATATATATATATATATATATATATATATATATATATATATATATATATATATATATATATATATATACAGCAGCAAATGTGTCCCATTTTTCGCGTAGAAGCGTAGTTTAGCGATCAGTGCTTTTGTGTAGGCACTGCTAATCAACGTGGGAAGACAATGATTTAAAACGGGAATAAAACACTGATTTAACAATTTTACTACATAGGAAACAAAAGAACACTTAATAAAAAAAAACTTACAAGAAGAAATATAGCCACGTCAAAATAAACATATGTAACTTTTTTATTTGAATGTACTGAGTATTAAAAGCTTGCAAGTAAACTGTTTTAAGCGATCGTAGATTTAACGTGCCGAGAAGAATATTAAATTCGTTTTAAGTATTTTGAGATATTTGAATATTGGCTCTTTGAAAGAAAATATGCTTGACACAATAACGTTTACATAGAGTAACTAGGTCAAAGAGAATTCTGCATTTATTAAATTTACTTAATAAATCGATCAACACTTAACATATTTTTGAATATAAATTGTGGTAATTGTCATGTAAATTTTACGAAGTTGTGCTATACTTTTTTATTCAATAGAAAATGAAATATGCAATAGGGAAACAAACATTGATAAAATACACTGAATGAAACTCATTGTTTCAACTTCATCTGTATTTTAAATTTTTAATCGAATATCTGAAAATAATGACCATAGAAATCTATAAATCATATAATTAAATTATTATAGCTTATAGTGAAGGTAACACGAAATCTTATGTACCTGCATCGGCCTAGGATTACTAGACATATACAGAATGACCACAAACATGTCTACATTTTGAAGTCAGGCTTTTATAACACCTTGTAGATTATGTAGCCACACTTTAGGGCCATCTTTATATCAAGTGGCTAGATATTGAGTGGTCACTCTTAAATATGTAGCCACACATTTATTTTACGGTGTAGATTATGTAGGTTAGCCTGTGCTGGCACATTTTAGATTACGTAGCCAGACTTTGTGGAAACCCTGTAGATTATGTCGCCAATCATGTGAGCACTCTGTAGATAATGTAGTCAGACTTCGATAGTCCCCTGTATTATAAGGTATGCTGAACCTCGTGAATATCTGTAAACGTTGGGCATCTCAAAATGTAGCATGTTGAAATTAAGTCAACCGATCTCTTCTCGGAAAGAATTCTTTTTTTGGCATACACAAAAAGCGAACATACATACAAACCCCCATTTTCGCTTTTATATGTATAGGTTAACCCATGAAAAAATTAATGAGTTCATTAACTCTCTACTCAGTTTAATTCATTTTCTTATCAATCTATCTGTACAATATATATGCTTTTTTTTAAATTCACGTTTCATCCATTCATTATGTTTAGTGTTTATAGGAGACAAAGCGCGAGGTAAACAGCCGATCCGCTCGAAGGAACAGAGGATTCGAGGGGCCCAACGCCTATCGCATGTATGAATAAACGTTGCAACTATTTAAAATAGAAAAAAATTAAAAGATACCGAGAATAAAACCTGTGGCTCTATTAATAGGGGCAATTTTCATTTCAACTCATCCGGTAAAACACAAAACCAAAGATTGACTATATATGTTTCAGTTTAGCCAGACGTAAAACCTCGAATAAATAGTATTTGTCTGTTTTTTGGAATCGATATTTATGTATATTATTGTTTTGTCATGAACTGTATTTAAATGTACATACAACCACACGAATGGTGGATCAGACAAACGCACTTATATACACTCGCATACTCTCATTACTAGTTGATAAAAGAAACTCATAAATGTATGCCGCCTTCATACATTAAACTGATACAGGCGACTAGAAGACCACACACTCTTTTTTCAACCGATACAGTTTCTAATCGCATTCATCTTTCTTATTTAGGAATTTAATTTTATCTAGCATTTCTATATAAATATTATATCTATAACCAGGGGTATCCACAGCACGTGACATTGGATATATCCTAAATCTTCAGTAAATATAAGCTACTACATTTTTAGTTAGATTTTTTTTGTTTTTTTTTCATGTACGTTTCTCCAAAGGGAATATTTTAAAATTTACTTAACAATATGTGCCCTTTTCTTTACAAAAAAATCTGACAGATATCCCTTGATAATAGAGCAGTACTAAAACACCAAGGCTTTCCAAGTTGTCACTACATTGCTACTCATAAGTCTCGTTTTTCGTTAAGGTCGATGATCCGTTGAGGCTTGGTCTGTAAGGAGTGTGTTTAGGACTGTTAATTAAAATACATTATGATAATTTAACATACTCCAGATTTTATGAAGTGAAATAAAGATATGCCTTTAATGTATTTTCCTCATTAAAAAACAGGTTTCTCCATTCTCAGGATAAACTGCAAATGTAACTGTTAAGGGGAAACGCTTATGTTTAAGATATCTTAGAAGTCGCTATGCAGTTTTCGAGTATTATATCCATGTAATATTTCTATATTTGCTAATTGCATCAATCAATCTTGACAATCTAATTGTGCAGAACTATGTAACTCAATAAGAGCTACAGCTGACTCTTTGATATATATCTGATGACGTACTGGATTTATTTATTTGATTAATAAATTTCAGCATTAACATGGCAGTAAAATTGCGTAAAAGATCTTGATCGTAAGTCACTAACCCCTGATTGATTGATGATTTATAGCTCAAATTGGTCACATTTGTAGTTGCCTGTAAGAAACATTTGTAAAATCTTTGGAGCATTTTTCTCTAGCATGTGAGGAGTACTTCGTGTAAGAAACAGCATTGCCCTAGGACCATTGGTGAAATGATCATATCGTGGGCTTATTTTTTCTATGTCAGGAATTTCTGCGGAAATTTATAAATCATCTTATTGATCTGGAACTATCAAAAAAGAAAGTAATATTGACAGAAACACCCTTCTTTTCATACCCAATGATAATAACTGTCCTTGCAAAATACACAACACGTTTTTCATCTTATCTTTTCCAGAATATCTGTTTGATCATGACATTCTTGCTCAACAGCACATTTCCAACAATTTCTAATTCATGTAGATTATATGTCATCGTCTTAAAAATAATATATCATACTCTCTCTCAAAGCCCATTACGTCTGATATTTACCTTATTCACTTTGCCATTTATACGTAGCTATAAATTTCAGAACACTTAAAGTGTTCTGTGGATGATAGGTTAAGCAGCGATCTGCGGTCAATGCCCCCATTCCCTTCGGTTTGTTAGGAACTTAGTAAAGCAATTCTATTTTTTCTGACAAGTTTCCGTGGTTGGGGGGTACCCTGCTCTAAATTTTTTTTTTTTTTTTTTTTTTTTTTTTTTTTAATTCAATTTTCACCCCAAACAAGGCACAGTGCCACTTTGAAGCAGGGGGCTACTATTAGGGAATTAATTAGCGGGGTCATTATGAAGGGAGAAGAGTAGAAAGATGTTTGTTAACATTACACTTGAACTTCTGCATATCATTGCAGTTGGGAAAGCAGAATCCCGGAAGGGAGTTCCAAAGACCCGCAGTTCTGGGGAAGAAACTATTGGAGTAAAAGGCTTTCTTGCACCTAGGGATCTCCACTGTAAAGGGATGAGACTTAGTAGCTTGTCGGGTTTGTCGGGGGTAGTTACGTCGGGGAGGTACAAGTGTTTGCAGTTCGTCAGAGCATTCAACATTAAAGTATTTGTAGAACAGGCAGAGGGATGCAACATCTCGTCGATGGGACAGAGGTTGAAGCCCAGATGACAGTTCAGGACCTATCAGGTTTGCGACTCTTTTTTGAACCCTGTCCAGGAGCGAGAGACAAGCAGCAGATGCACCAGCCCAGATGTGACAACAGTACTCCATACATGGGCGAATGGTTGCCTTATAGAGGTATAGGATACTGGCAGGCGTAAGTAGTTTTCTAGCACGGTAGAGGGAGCCAACCTTCCTTGCAGCAGCCTTGGCAATGCTCTCAATGTATCTATTCCAGTTCATATTCCCTGTAAACGTTAGGCCGAGGAGTTTAAAAGAAGTACTTTCAGGCAATGTGTTCTTAGCCATTGCTATTGGTGGGAGAGAAGGTTTCTTGTAGTTATTGAAGGAAACAAGCTTAGTCTTAGCAGCATTGAATGAGACCAACCATTTTTGTCCCCATTCCACTACGGATTGGAGGTCATCCTCTAGTGTTTCTGCCATTTTCTTGGATAGGTGTTCATTTGTTTTCCCCTCATATCTGTTATAGAGAGTGGTGTCATCGGCAAATATACCCATCTCCGAAACAATATTATCAGGGAGGTCGTTTATGAATATCAGGAACAATAGAGGTCCAAGGATAGACCCCTGAGGCACTCCCGCATTTATGTAATATTGTTTGGATGTACGTCCGTCGAGGACAACTTTGATTGTTCTATTACTTAAGAAGGATTTAATTACGTTATGAAGTCTTCATGTGATTCCATATGATCTAATTTTCCTTAGAAGACCATCGTGCCATACCCTGTCAAAAGCCTTAGATATATCAAGGGCCACCGCTCTACCCTCCCCTGTTTTATCCAATGAACGGTATATACGTTCAGAAACTACAGTTAAGATATCTGCTGTTGAACGGGCTTGCCTGAATCCATATTGTTTGTCAGTCAAGAGTTTAGCAGCTGTTAGGGCATTATTAACTAAGGACTCAAATATTTTGGCAGGTAGATTATCTTCGCCTTTTATTGAGAAACAGAAGTAAAAGACGTGTAAATTTAAGCCCTCCTAGGATAACAAACCTGACCACGACAGGTCCTGTTATTATTTCAGTTACCTGATTTACACCTCGCCTACCAGCATAATTTATTTTAATCAGGATAGAGGTAACGTGACTTTATCTCAGGCGAGATGATTACGCCACCTCCACATATTTCGATTTATCTTGCACCAAATGTGAGTTAACCTTCCTGGGCTACCATTTAATTTTTACTTTTATTTATTTATGTAAAACAAAAAAAAAGTAATTAATTAACCATCTATTACCACTGGGATTATGTCCCATTCATCTCCCATTTTTTTTTTAAATTTTAATCAGCCGGAGAACTGCGACTTCATCTCCGATTAGATGATCACGCCCTCCAACATGAATTTTGTTAAGCTTCAGGTACAGATCATACCAACCGCTGCCCCCTCCTTATGTGAGCGTATTGTTACCTGCGTTTACGTTTCTCAATTACTAGTACTTCGGTCTTAATAGGCCATACTCTGATTTAAATTTGTGACAGTAGAAGTCCGCTGAAGGACTAACGGAAACAATCAAGCACGGGATATTTCATTTTATCCTTATATATCCATATTTGTATTATCACTTATTCCGAATTAATAGGAATTAAAGAAAAAGGGGACTCAGACTCAATTAGTCCGAATTAGAGCATCGTCTTTCAAAAAATGAATACATTTCGGAACCTGGATTTAGATCAATTTAATGACATATTTGTTTACAATTGGTATGTTTTTTTTTGTATTTTTTTTGTATTTTTTTTTAATAAAATCATTTAGAAACACTTCGATCGCAATGAGAATTATTTCATGAACTTTTAAAATATTTCAAGTTATTGCATTCATAATAAACTTTCTTTACATATTTAGGGAATATTTCGAAGTAATTGGTTTATTATTACAATGATTTTGCCCCCGAACATGATATATTAATTTAGAATCCACCTTTCTCAATGAAATTATGAAAAACTCCCAATTGTTCCTATTTTATTATTCGCCTTCTCTAAAAATATAGATAACATATTTAAGCATTTATTTAATTATTAACAGTAATTTGATTCCCAAAGGATTACGAAAATATCATTGCGAATTAATTGACTTTTCACAACGAAATTTAGATAATTTTCCAAAAATATGATTAAAACAATTCGTTTCGGATGAATTTACACTTTACATGAAATTCAGCACGCCTTTCCAAAAAGAACAATCAAATGCCACTATCGAATTTAGAAATAATTTTAAGCTTATTAGCTTTTTTCCTAAGTAATTAATTTATTATTAAAAGCAGTTTCCTTCTTAAAAGATCACTAAACTGGCATTTGGAATTTAGAAAACATTTCTAGCTTATAAACTTTTATTTCAAAGTATTTAATTTACTATTAGAAGCAATTTTCTTCTCAAGAGATCATTACAAAAAGCATTTGAGATTAATCCATTTTGTTAAGCCTCGAAGGTAATTTAATATTGATGACTAATTATTTACAACTTTATAGATCTGCGCAAATTAGAGTCGCAACAATATTAAATCTCCATTTAATTAAAACAATCGTTAATCTCTCTCCATATGCATTTGTGTACTATATAAAAAAATCAACAGTTACAAAAAGAAACTCTTTGACATCGGCACTCCTGTAAAGATCACTGTGCATCATTTTTCGTGCAAGGCTTACCTATTCTGTCCTCGTTCAATGAAAGAGAAATACTTCTAGACTGACAAAATACTTTTCTATAGCCAATTACATTTTTCAAATATATTCTTCAATAAACATTTAAAGAATATTTATCAATCGACTTAACTTTAAATATAATCTAAATTAAAAAAAAGTATGCTCAAATAATTTTTTCCTTAAATTATTTTTAAACAATCTGAAAAATTTCAATGGCCATTCAACTAATTTTGTCTTAAAAAACTAATAATAATTTGTAAGCATCTACAGCATTACAATCGAATAAATTAAGTTTAAAATCATTAAACACGCATATAACATTTCAAGCAATACAATCGAATATATATATATATGTATGTATATATATATATATATATATATATATGTATATTTATATTTATATATATATATATTAAAATATTATAAAAAGTTGAAGAAAATATTATACGTATCATACTAATTTATTTTTTCTTTAAAGAATTATAAAACATTCAGAAAATGTTTTAAGTACAATGTTCGTAATCAATTGTTCCTTAAAAACAAGTAACAAGTGAGAACATCGTTTACGCATTACTCCATGAGTAACTTTTTTTTATTAAAACTAAAGAAAAATTAATAAAATCACTTTAAGTCGCGCCCTTTGCTCAGACTTAAACCCGCGATAAAGGCCAATCTATACAGAACCAGACTAAAAAGAATGAGAGAAAAGAGATGGCTGATACAGCAGAGTTTTACGTACAACACGCATCTTTCCTAAAAACACCATTACGAAAGGTCATAGAGCAATGATAGTCATTACTCTACTCATCCATCCCCTGTGTATACGTTATTGGGTTATAAAATGAGTGATATTTTTTACTACAGCTAATGGTGATCGAAACACAACTTTAAAACAGCAGGCCATATATATATATATATATATATATATATATATATATATATATATATATATATATATATATATATATATATATATAATATATATATATATATATATATATATATATATATATATATATATATATATATATATATATGTGTGTATGTATATATATATATTAATTTTTATTACTGTTTTATCTTTGTTAAATAAAAAAATAAAAAATAACAAATAAAATAAAACACATATTTGCTCTGCAATAGTATTGAGCACGTTCTTCAAGTTTTTACTATACATATATATATATATATATATATATATATATATATATATGTGTGTGTGTGTGTGTGTGTGTGTGTGTGTATGTGTGTGTGTGTTCATGATTAATTTGGAGACGCGTCCCTAAAGAAATGCTCATATTCTTTAAATCTGTGCATTTCATTAAATGATCTGTTTTTTGTCAAAACATTTCGAGGCGGTTAGGAAAACTCTTGCGTGTTGGGGGAATCGTGGAACCATATGAGTTTTCTTTTCAATTAAAAATTGTGAACACATTTTTTTCAATTACATTTTCAAACAGATAAAAAAATCGCATAGAAATTATCAGCAGAAAGGAGAACAGAAAAATGTTAGTAATTCATATGTTCTATTATTTTTTTCTTTAGCGTTAATGGCAGACAATGTTGAAAATAAGACATGGAAATACGTTTAGAGTTAAATGTTTGTTGAGTAGAGATTTTTTAAAAAATGTTCTTTTTATAGGTAATTAAGCGTTAAAATGTATCATTTTTTCTAAAATCTGAATTGAAAATATTTTTTTTTACACGGTGGTCACCACTTATCAAGGCCCCGAAAAGCACACAGAGATAAGGGTTATTGCAAGTACAATACGTTAGTGTGGAGATTTGATGAAATAAGGGGGCGGTTAATAAGGAATTTGTTAACGTTGGACTTGAAGACATCCAAGCTGTAGTCAGGTGGGAAGCAGGCACATGGAACAGAGTTCCACAGGCGTGCAGTTGTAATAAAAAAAACTTTCTTCATGGAATCCCCGTTTTGATTTAGGCACAGATAAAGAGTGGGGAAATTGTTCACAGTGGCTTCAGCTAGACGGGTGTTTTTCGTGAAAGAGTGTCGAGGGGGGACCAGAGATTGCAGTTCAGAGGAGAACCTGCCATGGAAATAACTATAAAACAAGGATAGGCTCGCAACGTCTCTTCTGTGGGAGAAAGGTTGCAGGGTAGAGAAAAGGGAATCACCCACTAAGCCACGAAGTCTATTTTGTACTCTGTCAAGTCAGGATAGCAGCTCCTGCCGAGATATGGCAGCAGTATTCCATCCTTGGACGTACTTGGCTTTTATATAGATAGAGAATTGCATTAGTAGTGATATATCTTCTGGAGCGGTAGAAGGATCCCACCATCTTTCCAGCGACCTGGCAACAGACTTGATGTACGTGTTCCATTTCAGATCAAGAGTAAAGGACAAACCAAGAAGCTTGTCAAAACACGGTACTTCTCCAAGACAAGAGCCATCCATTTCAATTGATGCCAGATAGGGATCAGATCGGTTATAAATTTGCATAATCATTACACACAGTTCCTTTATGAATTTAACTTTCGCCAATGTCACGAGTTTAAAAGATGCCCTATATTTTTGTTCACTTGGAAATAAAAAAAAAGTGTATTTGTATTTATATTCCTGGAATAGTCTTCATGTCGTAGTCCAGCTAATGGGGCAACTGAAGACGCCGGTTCGACACTTAAGACAGAACAGAGAACGCGACACAATTGCAACATTAAAATTCAACGCTATTTCACACGGTTAATGGTAGCCGGATGGATACGGCCTCCGCTAATCGAGCCAGAGATGTCTCGTGTCGCGGGGTTCGAATCGTTCGACTGGTAGTAATCGTGACACCCTGCACTGAAGAATCCCGAAAGGATGAAACACTAGTGTCTGTAGGTATTTAATTATTATAGTAAAAAAATAATTATGACAGCCCCTTTAAGAAAATTCGTTTCTTATCGTTGAGCACTTTCAGTTGAATTAAAAGTCGGTCAATTTAGCTCTTATGCGTAGATCATCGTATAACGATTTGATCACTGTCTGTCTGACGTCATGAACATTTAAAATTAAAATGTTTAAAATTCAACGCTATTTCACACGGTTAATGGTAGCCGGATGGATACGGCCTCCGCTAATCGAGCCAGAGATGTCGCGGGGTTCGAATCGCTCGACTGGTAGTAATCGTGACACCCTGCACTGAAGAATCCCGAAAGCATGAAACACTAGTGTCTGTAGGTATTTAATTATTATAGTAAAAAAATAATTATATATATATATATATATATATATATATATATATATCGGTCTATTATCGTAGCCAAATTTATTATTAAATAACTCATATCTTTGGTTTATTAATTTGACGGTGTTTTGATAAATATACTATTCTTTAAATAATATTCTATTGCGAATCGGTAAAAATAACTTATATTTTCTTACCAATAAGTTATAAACCATTTGGCTTATATGTGTATATATATACTAGTATCCTGGCAAGCAAGTACATTTTTCTGCATCATCTGTTAACCCCATGGCCTTGTCCAGCTATACACACACACACACACCCACACACACACACACACATATATATATATATATATATATATATATGTGCGTGTGTGTATATATGTATGGCACGAGCTGCTAGTTGCGGTCATGTTTTCAACATTTGAGCCAGAGATATATTATGTAGTGTAAATAAATACTCGAGAACGAGTTGCTGCTATCATCATGTACATATATATATATATATATATATATATATATATATATATATATATATATCTGTATATTAGGTTCGGGTGAAATTCCAAGACTTACAGTTGTTTTTCATATAACCCTTGATTATTTCATCTAAGATCCCTTCATTACAGCCGTGCTGTTAATGTAGGTTTAATTCTATGATGTTATATTTTCATAGAAATGTTTTTTCTCATAAACTTTGCAAATGTAATTTACATTAATGATGCAATTAAAAAGCTAATTTTTTACATTTTAAACCAAGAGCGTTCAGTTGATAAAACGGAATTTCATCCCCACATTGTTACAGCTCGGTCATCTTGCATACCGTGCAATCAAAAATCCTTGTTTTACATCATAATTTTGTATTTGGAAAAAAATATTATTGTTATCGTATTTTTACAAAAAAAAATTGTCATTATTTTTATTGCATCATTTACCTATATACACATATTTTTATATCCCACTTTTTTGGCAATCAAATAAATAATAACGACTATTGATCCATTGGAAAGTTAATGACTTGAGTGTGTACTATCCTATATTACCGAGCTTTTACTGTGCCATCCTAACCTAAATCTATCATCGAAAGCCTATTTTTGGCAATTTTACAGCCACAAAATGTTGCAGTAAAGGTGCAATATCTTTCTACGACAGCCAAAAGTTTAAAATTCCAGAAACGTCGAAGTTTTTAAGACATGAAAAACATATAGTTTTAAAAAGTTTGGATCACTTTCTAAATTTATTTAACGTAAATTGAGCACCAACTTTATTTAACGATAATGGAACACCAACTTTTGCTAAGTTTTTGGGTGTTTGTTTTTTAGGGGGTAGTTGTTTGCCTGGAAACTAACACGCAATCTTGTTTCATAAACTCGTGTGTAATAGGTTTAATTATGTGTTGAAAACGAATATGAAATTCAGTGAAGGTTGGCTTAGGAGCATTAAGAATAGACATGTTATAAGACACTTAACCATGTCAGGCGAACAATGGCTTGCTGATACACAAATTTAAGACGATAATTGACGATTATTGTGTAACACCAGAGGAGGTTTCTACCGCGGATGAAAGTGGCGTAAATTGGAAGTGCTTATGTACAAAAACCTTAGCCGGATCCCAGGAGGGGAAAATAAAAGGATTCACATTAAGTAAAGACACCCTAACAGTGATGTTATGCGCTAATGCTGCTGGAACTCATAAACTTAAGTACCTTGTCATCGGTAAATCAAAGTGTCCCCGAGCATTCAAAGGAGTTTCGCCTTTGCCACTATCCTATAATTATTCACGAAATGGATGGATGAATCAACAGTTGTTTACAAATGTTTTTTGCAAGAATTTGTACCAGTTGTCCAGAGGCGTTTTCTTGAATTAGGTAAACCTGCTTCAAAGTGCTTGCTTCTGTTTGACAATTCTAGAGCACCTCCTCCTGAGTCAGATCTAGTGTCATCTTGGGGGAATATTTTAGTGTGGTATTTACCACTTAATGTGACTTCTCTCATCCAACATATGGATCAAGGGGTTATTTGGAATATAAACTGTTTTTACAGAACTGATTTCATGAAGAATATTATAAATAGTACCGTGAGTATAAGCAATTTTTAGTGCCGTTTTACTATCAAAGATAGAATATTTTCTCTCGCAAGTGCATGGAAACAACGTCGAGCAAGCACATAAACCAAACCATTGGGTAAATTTGGCTTCTGAACTGAAATTATCAGAGTATACATCTGCTCTAGAAAAACATTATTGAAACCAAACGGTTACCGACCAACCACACTATGCTTAAATCAATTACTGAAAATGATCTTGAAATGTGGAGGCAACAAGCTGAGGAAACACTGATCAATATCCTGTAGGCAGTAATGGTGATGAAAATAACGACATCTCCCATTTTCGTGACCCTCATAAATAACCAAGAACACTCTGATGAAGCAATATCATGGGATGATGCAGAAAAGCCTATGTAGACGGTTATAAAATTTCTAGAAAAAAGTCCTTACTTTAGTGACAACTATGCTTTGCAAGCAATGTCACTCCGAAGAGATATTATCATAAAGAAGCTACAGAACCAATAAATTGTAGATTTTTGTGATGGATTATAGAATACCATGGCAGTGCCCGAGAGCACAATCGATTAAATTAAAAACTGCAATGAGACTCATTCAATGAATAACTAAAAAAAACTGCATTTTACATAAATGTATGATTTTTGTAGATGATAACTTAGCTACCAAATACCTAACAAGTAAGAGTAGATTTTATTTATTTTTAATATATTTGTTCCTGGTAATAATATTTACAAGACTTCCTTGCAATATATGGTAAACCAAATTAATATATACTTGAAGTATCATATAGCAATGGATTTCATTTACTATTTACTAATTCTTAGAAAATTAAAATTAACTGCATCACATTTTTTTCACGAAACTTGAACAGCATCCTCTAATTTGAACAAAGCGGATGCTCAAATTATAGATGTACTGTAATTTCAAAGGGTATATTAAGGTTAGAGTGATACCACACTTCAATAATATGGAGTCATCATTTTTCCTACTTTTGCAGATGAACTACAGGATATATAATATTCCTCTTAAACGATTAGATTTTATGAAGAAGTAACTAAAGCTTGCCGATATGATTAGAAACCATAGCAACAAGTTTTGGTATCCCCTCCATCTACACCAAAATTGTTGGTGAAATGATTATATATATATATATATATATATATATATATATATATATATATATATATATATATATATATATATATATATAATCATTTCACCAACAATTTTGGTGTAGATGGAGGGGAGACCATATATATATATATATATATATATATATATATATATATATATATATATATATATATATATATATATATATATATATATATATATATATATATATATATATATATATATATATATATATATATATATATATATATATATATATATATATATATATATATATATATATATATATATATATATATATATATATATATATATATATATATATATATATATATATATATATATATATATATATATATATATATATATATATATATATATATATATATATATATATATATATATATATATATATATATATATATATATATATATATATATATATATATATATATATATATATGTCTGACGTAATGAACATTTAAATTTAAATGTTTAAAAATTCAACGCTATTTCACATGATTAATGGTAGCCGAATGGATACGGCCTCCGCTAATCGAGCCAGAGATGTCTCGTGTCGCGGGGTTCGAATCGATCGACTGGTAGTAATCGTGACACCCTGCACTGAAGAATCCCGAAAGGATGAAACACTAGTGTCTGTAGGTATTTAATTATTATAGTAAAAAAATAATTATGACAGCCCCTTTAAGAAATACGTTTCTTATCGTTGAGCACTTTCTGTTGAATTAAAAAAGTCGGTCAATTTAGCTCTTATGCGTAGATCATCGTATAACGATTTGATCACTGTCTGTCTGACGTAATGAACATTTAAATTTAAATGTTTAAAAATTCAACGCTATTTCACATGATTAATGGTAGCCGAATGGATACGGCCTCCGCTAATCGAGCCAGAGATGTCTCGTGTCGCGGGGTTCGAATCGTTCGACTGGTAGTAATCGTGACACCCGGGACTGAAGAATCCCGAAAGCATGAAACACTAGTGTCTGTAGGTATTTAATTATTATAGTAAAAAAATAATTATGACAGCCCCTTTAAGAAATACGTTTCTTATCGTTGAGCACTTTCTGTTGAATTAAAAAAGTCGGTCAATTTAGCTCTTATGCGTAGATCATCGTATAACGATTTGATCACTGTCTGTCTGACGTAATGAACATTTAAATTTAAATGTTTAAAAATTCAACGCTATTTCACATGATTAATGGTAGCCGAATGGATACGGCCTCCGCTAATCGAGCCAGAGATGTCTCGTGTCGCGGGGTTCGAATCGTTCGACTGGTAGTAATTGTGACACCCTGCACTGAAGAATCCCGAAAGGATGAAACACTAGTGTCTGTAGGTATTTAATTATTATAGTAAAAAAATAATTATATATATATATATATATATATATATATATATATATGTATGCATGGGTGTGTGTGTATATATATATATTTTAATATGTATACATAACATCCATATACATACACACACATATTATATGTATATATATAAATAAATATATATATATATATATATATATATATATATATATATATATATATATATATATATATATATATATATATATAGTAGCAGTTCAGTCCAGATTAGCACGGCCTTATGTAATGTTCATAGCTTTATATTCATGTTAATCTTTGTAATAAAACTCTGACTCATGGCCAGGACACTTCCATCTAAATTCTCACGTGTTCAGAACCAAAATTGGCGGAGATGTTTTGTAGACTGTGGATAGGTAAACTCTAAAAAATTTTGACCACTTAGCAGCAAAATCTCCGCTCAAAAAACACTAAAATCTTGCTCCATCTCTGAAAATTCTTTATTTATAATTTCAAATGCTTAGACAGAAAATTGGCTGAATAATGTTCAAGAGACCACAAAGGTCAATTTTTGTTAAATAAAGACACTTGGCAGACATATTTTCTGCCAAAACTGATAAAAAAGCTTAGCCCATCACAGAATACACTTTATGTAAAAATTCAAATGTTTAGACCATAAATTGTCTGAGTAATGTTGTAGACACCGTAGGAGTCATTATTTTTAATTGACCCCAATTTAAATTGTTTGATATTTATTGTTTTTACCTCCAATTTAATTTAAAAGATTTACCCATGTTCAAATAACCTACATATGCAATGCCAAGTGTTTAGACCTTAACTTTACGGATGAGTTTAATTTAGTTTTAAACGATCAAATCATTGAAAGTTGACTCCTTGACAGCCTAATCTCTGTCTGAAAACCGATCAAAATATTTCCCCAAATGTCAACACCCCTCATGTAAAATTTCGGCTCAGTAGACAGAAAATTGACAGAGTAGTTTGGTAGGAATATGTACATCCAGATACACACACACACAGACGCTTTCACTTTAAATGGTGTATATATGTGTTCGCGTGTGTGCGCGTCTGTGTATGCGACATTGAGAATAGATTATAATCGATAATATAATGTAGAATCGCCACACGAGAAGCGCTAGCAACAAACATGTTGAATCATTCCCATTACAATATTCCGCAAAAAGTCTTTATATCGTTATATATGCGTGATTTTATTCTGAATGTAAAACTACGTGTTAAAACTATACGTTTCCGATGACAATATAATTCACACGAATTATAAATGTTTCATATCCGATGCATTGGTTATTCTTTAAACAAAAAAATAAATGAGTTTACAAGTTCCATTGTTTTTTGGAAATCACATTTTCGTTTTTAGACGCGATAAATTATATTACTAAAAATATACAAATGTACTCAAAATGAAACTAAAGTTTAAGAATGTGCCCATTATTTGTCCATTACTAGCATTTGATTATCGCTACTCAGATGGAAGGAAAGTGAATCAGATTAAATCAGAAATAATAATAAGACGCTTAAATAAGAATATATTCACTTCAATAAAACAAACAAATACACAATTCTACTGTTAACTCTTATAATTTCGACGGCGTTTACATTTCTTGCAAGAGGAAATAATTTAATTTACTTCGTCGTAAAATGAGTTATGTTTCTGCTTTGTTTGCTAGGAGTATTTATTAAATTTTGTGATTACAGTAGATTCTGACACAGTCACTTAGAAAATATATAAAAGATGAACGAGACATTAATTTAAATAGCAAACACGATCTATTAAATTATCAAGCGTGTATCCGTATGTCGCTGATATGAGAATACCACTATATTTAAATGCATATTGTTTTGAAATTTCTGAAATTGTGTTACAAGCGTAATGCGGGGGAACAACAGTCTGGTTATTTGTTAATAGAATTTACAGAAATATTTCCAGGTTTATAAAATTATATTATTCTGAATAAACTTTGGACAAATTTAAATAAGACAGACGTTTATATAACTATTGTTTATACTTTGGTCTAAAAGCCAGAAATTCTCGCGGGCATCGCATTATACAAAGATTCACCTTAAGATTTCCAAATTATTACGTTTTGAACAATCATTATTAAGAATTATGAGTTTTCACAACAAATCTTTATATACTTTGTTGGAAAATATTTAATTCTCTACTAAAGACTTTTCATGTAATATTAGCTTATTTCAAAAATAGTATAATTTACAAAGATAAAGCATGTACATGTTTTTTTAATTAAAACTTACCTACATATTCTATTTAAAAATATATATATATTAAAAAGCTGTGATTGTCATACATACTGAGCCAGTACTGTAATGTCTGCGTGGTCACGACAGTTATGGAATGTCTTTTACCGCCTTACCTTCGTGATTGTCGAGTAAGCAGCAGCATACAACAACGTTACGAGCAGTATTTGATTAGATAGGAAAATATTGGAAAAAAATCTTCTTAAGATTGAGTGAAGTAAACTTTGCAATAACACAATTCATAAATATAGAAATGCATTCTTTTGTTGTGTTTGTTCGCACACACACACACACATACACACACACCAATACACCCCCCACATATATATATATATATATATATATATATATATATATATATATATATATATATATATATATATATATATATATAAGTGGCATGGCAAAGCAACAAGTGATAAAACCGAGCAACATTAACTGCCTCCCAGGACACTATATGTGCAATTATTGAAAGATGTTGGCATAATAATGGTTTGAAAATAAAGGTGCGTCTTACGAATTGACATAACATTTAAATAATAGAACAGTAGTTTAATCTTCAAAAAGCCTGAAAACGTTTACGTAGTTTTGTCCTGTAAGACAAAAGATATAACCATTCGAATAACCACATTTCTTTAAATCTTATGAGTACGAAATCTCAGCAATTACTGATCAGAATTTTACAAATAAATGCGCGTAGGAAAGTCAATTACATGTCTTGTGTAGTACGCTATATGGCATTTGCCCATATTCTCGATCGTAAGGGTGGTAATCCATAATCTAGAGACTATTTTTTATCCATAAAATGTTTTAATCATAGTCATTTGTTTTCCAAATTTGACGTAATGATTAAAACCTTCTGACTTGTTTCAGAAATGACAAAAACTTGATGGTATGATTTAAAATAATCTGAAATATCAGCAAAAAGGGGGTTGAATTCCAATATTTTCATATCATAAATTTAACATATTTCATAGATAAAGTAAATTTCACAGTGTATAAAAATTAATTGACACTTGGTATATGCAGAATATGCGAAAACGCACCGTATTTCACGTGAAAAATATTATGGGAGTAATGTAAAACCATATCAGCAAGTTGTAGTCTCTACTTCATCAACGGCAAGTTGTTTTAGGGATATGTGGGTGTATGTGTGGATGTGTGTGTGCGTGTGTGAGTGCGTGTGTTTATATATGTATGGGTATTTGTGTCTGTGGTTGTGTCTGTATCTGTATGTCTTCATGTGGGTGGGGAGCTTAGGAAGGTAATGTGTGTATATATTCTAGATAAATTTCGTTTTACTATTTTACGACATACTTATTTGTTGTGTCTGCATTCGTTACTTAAAGTTTAGAACATTTTTATCACTTCAGGTATTAATGTAGTCAATAGAAATATATCAGTACACGTACGATGTTCGTAAGATAAAACTTTGGAATAAGACGACATAGTATCAGTTGTTTGTCCTTGAAATACGTCTTTCATACTGACTATAAAGCGAGAGATAGCGATGTGTCTTTATGGGCTTCATGCTCTCCCCTTTGGAGTGAGAGACGCAAGTTCGCGAGAGACGGGGCACCAATAAAAGTAACCTTTTTTTGAACATAATTGACGATGAACGGAAGAATATTACGTTGCTGGAATTTCCGTCTTTATACTATAAAAAATCGCCGATCTGTGTAGATAAATTTTCTACAACAGAAAAAAAAATTACTGTTGTTTAGAGTTAAAATTTGTGTGAAAAAGAAAAAAACAAACAACAAAAAAAAGAACTGTATTTCTTATGTTTGCATTTAATTTTACTCTATATAAAAAAAAAATCTCGCATTGTTCTTGGCTTTTAATTTTACCTTATAATATATATATATATATATATATATATATATATATATATATATATATATATATATATATATATATATATATTAGGGTAGGTAAAGTTTTCACTTTTCTCAGAATATTAAAAAATGACACTTACCGAGAGTTGCGTTTTAACTTATAAAGTACTCAGGCAAAAAACTAGATCCAATGCTGGAGCGGGTTTTTTAGCGTTCTGTATCAAATTGCAGACAAAAAAATATACTGTAAATGCCTCGTTTTTGCAAGGTTGTGTTTAATATTCGTTTGCATCACAAAAAATGTCAGTATTTCAAATGAGGTGATTTCTTTGTATTTTATACAATTAATATTAATATAACAAATCATAACTTATCTTTAAACTGAAAATCTGCACCCTCCTTCTCGCTTTTCTTTACAAGACAGGAACGTGTATTCTTTGTAGCTCCAACCCAGGTGTGGAAGCAGTATTCCCTCTTAGAACATACTTGTTTTTTATACAGGTTGCGGATCGTGGCGGGGTTGAGATACTTTCTGGAGTAATTAGAGATCTGACATAGGTATTTCTTTCAGATTCAGAGTAAAAGTGAGTTCCAGAAGTTTGTCAAAACAGGGAGCTTAATCACGGCAAGACATGTTCATTTAAATTGGGGTAAACTGGGGATATAACCGTTAGTTGTGAACAGATAGCAGTTTGATTTAGGATGCATTAAAGCTGACAATTCATTACTTACCCCATTATAGCACACGTTTATGCTCAGAGGAGAGAGAATAAGACATCTTCTGATCTTTGTCAATTTGCCATATATGGTAGATTTGTATGCATAGATGTCGACATATGATTGAAGAATATGTTTTTTAGGTCCTTGATAAAGATAAGGAAGACAGATTGACCCAATATGTAGCTTTGTTGTATGCCAGCAATAATACTCTGACCTACGTATTTCTGCCCATTAACGACCACTTTAATAGACCTATAATAATGAAAGGGTTTTATGCTTGAGGGGGCATTGCTTCCTATTCCATAGCTAGAGATTTTATGAAGTAAAGCTTTTGTCAGACACTATTAAATTATGTACATATGCTAAGTGCTACCGCTCTAAAAATGGAACCAATAAATTCAATGATTCTCTGTGATATCAGATTTAGCACACCAGCTGTCGATCTCAGAATGAACACCATATTGCATGTCACTGAAAAGGTTTTTTTTTGTTGAGACGATTGACAATTTCTCCATTTATCATAGTGTTGCATTAGCAAAGTGTCTATTCATATTATGAATTAAGCAGTAATATTTCAATATTTTAAAATTGATTTTGCCTGTTATAAGTGTAAATATAATAAACACACAAATAAGGAAAGGGCACGATATTATTTTGATAGAAATTTATATATAGAAAGAAATTGCTCCTTATAATAACCCTTAAATAAAAATGACGGTGTCAATTTCTAAAGCAAAACTTTGGTTTTGCTGTGTCGATGTTTTCATTCAAAGCCATATACAGTCGGAGATGCTTCCGTTGTTTAGCGAACTGCTCGTTCCACGCCCTAATAATATAGTGGAACATCTGGTAAGTCAAGGTTGTTCCCATTAAATAATGATTCTCGAACATCAGGATAAGAAAAAAATATCCCGTAATTAGTGGGTCAAAAATACCACATACGATCAAATATAGTAATTGTATTTAGTCAGTTGCATTAAAAGTAATATTTGGTATTCTTTTTAATCGTTTCTTGGTTGAGCCCCCGCTCCTGAAAAAATATAAAAATTAATTGAATATTAAAAATAGTCAGTGTTTATTGCTTTAATAATTATGGAGAAATTAGTTAAAGTTTTTAAAAGGTTTGTATAAATTGAAATAAATAATTGAGTCATTAATCAATAAATAAATATTTCCTTACCTAATAACCAACATTCTTTTTAAGCCTCTTCTCTTACCTCAACTTCCTCAGATTTGACGACTGAACATAGAAGTTTTTAGGCAGAAAACAAAATGCATTACCTTGTATGTTTTGTAATTCAATCTGCTGACTTTCATAAAGTTGCTCATTAATCCTCTGGATCATAAAACAATATGCAATTGCTGATTGTGGAATTTATTTTTTTTAGATTCAAACCAACAAATGACATACACATTTACAATAAAATGTATTAATCTCTAGAGTTGTGTCGTGAGATGTTGTGGGTACGCACCACGAGTCCATAAACATATGCCTAAAGTTAGCTATCTTGCCTATTTTAAAGGAGCAATTTTCCACGAACCATATTTAGAGTAAAACTTTTCCTCTAGAAATACCTAACGTGTATTCATACATTAATCTCTGGTCACAACTGAGCTCATTTATTTCATCAATTTTCAAAATTGAATCCAGAGGACTGATTATAGTGGAAAATGATATTTGGGGTAAACCATGACAATTTGAGCATAATTTCGCCAGGGGCCCGCTGAATGTTGTAGGGGCTTTTGTGCAACCATCCATGTTTTTAAAAAGAACCCTGAAATGTTGTTCTTTATAGCGCAAATAGCAACCAATTGTATGAAGATTTTTTAAGAAATCTCTAAAATCGTCACTATTCCAGCTTCACAACCTGTGTTAGCATTCGTGTTGTCAACGAGGATAACCTTGATAGTGTTTTAACTCTTAAATTCATGCAAAACATCCATCACATACTCTGCATGAACAGCACCTGTTGCACCACTTTTAGGAATAACTCTGTGTCAGATGTTTACTTTCATATGGTGTCATTATTGTAAAAGTTAAATGGTGTTCTGGTCCCTTGGTTTTTTTCATTGTTTTCTGCCAATTTTCCTCCACAATTGTTTTATAAAAAATGTATTCTTATCAATTCTTCCATCAAATACAATGTATATCAGATTGTCCACACGTCCATTATGGTTTTGTGGGCAGTTGTTTTCACGTTAGTTTTTGCCCTGTCCACTTTACATTTACGAATAAGAATATTTATATATTATATTGGGTATAAAAAGGCCCATTTCCCGCAAATCCCTGAGCAAGGTATTGCCAAGGCATTGGAAAGGAAGGCTCAAAGATAAGAAGTTATGCCCTCCCTGACTAACTCAATAGCATATCTGGGATCTGAATTTTTAGCTGCAAATATTCTTCTTCTGGTTCTTCACTTCGAGAAGATGATCAAGAGGATGAATAAATATTACTCTGGAGATTTGAAATTGGTGAGGAATGTACATGTGTTTATTTACTTCCGTTCGTTTATTACTTTTTATAGCATTTTTATAACTGGACCAAGCTTAAAAGCACATTTATGTCCTATTTCTCTCCTCTTGTACTTTAGGTATATGCAATACTCAACTGTAATCTGAAAATCAGATTTTAGTTATATTAAAATATATTTAAACATATTAATAAAAACATCAGTGTGTATATAAATATGAAAAGTGGTTTGTGTATAAGGGTATCTAAAAAAAACATTGGAAAAATATAAAATAACTTCCATTTTATTGAAGAGAACAAGTGCAAATAATGTGCTTTATCTGGCAATGTTCTTTATAGAATTTTATATGTGGGTTGCCACGACTTAAAACTTGTAGATTACAATAACAGAAAGAAATATCAAAGAGTGACTCCAGTTTTTTCTAGCCAGAATTCTTTGGGGGAAGTGGGGAGAAATATTCTATTCATTTTTTTGGATTTCTTGAAACGTAATATCGTCACCTTTTTTTAAAAGTAATTTCATTTAAGAGAGGTAAACATTGATTAACCGTTTTCCATGATTCCCTTTGTTATTAATTTGGAAATAGCAATAATCGAAAGGTGAGAATAAATATTTACTAAATAGTTACTATACTGCATTATTTGTCGGTAAATTAGAGTCTCCGTTTTATTTAATGGTGAAAATTTCCTTACATGTTTACTGCGAGGTAAATTGCTGATTTTCAGGATATTTGATTAAAATATCTGACAAAATTCCATTATGTTACTGTGCTATTTTTAATAATCATATTTTTAAGTTAAATTGGTGTTAAAATAGTTTTCTAAATAATAATGTTATTATTTCAGCACGGTAAGATAAGTGCATAAGGATCAAAACTTGTTTTAAATTTTGATAAAATTGTAAATAAACACAATAAATTTAATTGCTTTTTACTTACCTTAAAGTGAAAATTGACTTCGTATCGTAAAGTTTTTTTTCATGAATAAACACGATTAAAAAAACCATACACAAAGCAGAATAAGTGTATATGTTGTATTTTTATATTTAAGTCTATTTTAATGAAACATTTGTGCGATATTTAAAGAGGTAATCAGGTACCGAATTAAATAAACAGTTTATAAAAAATGTAAACACGAACACACACGCAGTAAATAATTTTGATGTATAAACACTATCTTTTCAGTTAGAAACAATTCAGAATAATTATATATGTTGTATTTTTTATATTTAAATCTACTTTAACGAAAGACGTGACCGATATTTATAGAGCCAGTAGGTGCAGGCAGATATATTTCAAGACTGTATTAAAAAATTAAACAGTGAACATAAACACGCATGCTGTCGTAACTTAAACCGGTGATTTCGTATAATTAGCCAACAAATAAAACTTCCATATATAGATATTTCTATAGTTAATCAAATATTATAACGTTTTAATTCCTTTTTATTGTTGATATTTTCGTTTAATTTCTAAAAATAGGGAATAATAAACTTTAAAATATTTATTGTTATAATATATTGTAGCGTTTTTGTTTGTTTAAAACTCTGATTTCATTTAAGCGATATATTCTCAGAGTGACACTGATATTGTAATAAAAATCCGAATTTATTTGGTATTAAAGTTGGAATGCTCAACAAAATACATCATTTGAAAGAAAAATGTTTCTTGTGTTACTTTCTTCAAATGCTATTTTGTACAGTTCCAAAATCGACATATCGTCATCTCTCTCTCTCTCTCTCTCTCTCTCTCTCTCTCTCTCTCTCTCTCTCTCTCTCTATATATATATATATATATATATATATATATATATATATATATATATATATATATATATATATATACGGAAAAATGCCTTACACGTTACCCCTATACCAAAGAGACATAACGGAGAAAATAAAACCTTTAAAATTACTTGCATGTGGTTGAAACTAACGCGAACGTTCTCTAGGAAAACATGACGTCATTGTCCTAGAAGCAGGAACAGAGAAAATGTAGGAACGACTTTGCACCCCCCTGTACAAAACTGATGATTTTAGGGTGAATGGGGTTAACATATTTTTATCCAAATTATCGATATTCGATATTGATACCTATCTAGCAAAAATCCGTGACCTGTGTTGAAAGTTTATGTGAGACATACATACACACATTGTCGTTGGGGGGGTAACCGGCGTTCACTGGGTGTTAAGAGGTGTGTGTGTGCTCGGGTGGAGGGGGTGTTAACCATAACATGAGAATAAGCGAAATATTAAAAAAAAAACTAAGGTAAGGCAAGCGAACGATGTTAAATGTAAAAATGGGAAAAAACAAAAAAGAAAACACGAAACAGAAAGACGAACATTAAAACTTCGTTAAAAATCTGAAAAATAAAAACATAAAAATCACTGGCTTAAAAAAAACGCTGCTTAATATTAAACCTTTAAAAACCGAAAAAAAGATATCCCAGACCACGATTCGAACCCAAAACCTTAAGATAATTACGGTGACGTCTAATCAACTGAGCTGAGACGACAACCACGAAATTAGTTCGCTTTTTATCTTCAAACTAAATGAGGTTCCGACGTCATTTGCGCGTGCGTAAAACTTAACTCGTCATTTGAGGACGGTGTTTGCTGAACCCCCTGTAGAAAACTGTTGAGTTTATGGTGAAGAAATTAACGTGTTTAGCCAATTTTTCGATATTTGTCGGGCGAAGATTGAAAGTATAAATGATACTGATCAGGCGAAAATCGATGACCCGTGTCGAAAGTTGTGAAACATACAAGCACGCATACATACATACAAACATACATACACCCACTTTTGCTTTTATATTTATAGATTAACAAAAATACCCGTCGTTGACTGGGTTGAAAAACATCCTACAAAAAATGGATTCTGATTCATGAAATTACTAGCGGGAGTACCTGGCGTTGCCCGGGTGTTTGGATGTGTGTTTGCTGTTAAATAAAAAAGAAACCGGGGGTAAGATCGAACCCTAAGCCCTGAGGCGAAGCTTAAAAAAATGTGATAATCATTAACCGTTCGACCAGTCAGAATGAGTTACTGAAGATGTTTGAATGTATTTAAGAACCAAATTTGCAGGTGCTCGCACCGAAGTCGTAGAGCGTTACGACGACGACAACGACGTAAGCAATAGCTATTCAGCAAATGAATTCAATGACCAGGTTTCCTTGTTATAAGTGAATAAAAAAGTAAACATAAAAAACGAACGTTAAAACTTAAGCGGGGGGGGGGTAATCAAAACATCGATAACACACTAAAAAACTAACGTAATGTAAACGAACGATGTAAAATATAAAAATCGAAAAAAACAAAAAAGAAAACAGACAAACGAACGTTAACCCCCCAAAAAAAACACGAGTAAAATGGCGCTAACCAATCAAGCTAACGCGGCGTACATGATATTTAATCAGTTCTGTAACTATTTAAAGTAAATCAGGTCATGACGTCATCTGACGCATGCGTAGGACCGGTCGTCATCACGAGGGGACCGTTTTTGTTGACCCCCCTGCCACAAATGGTCGATGTCTAAGTGAAAACATGAAAGTTTTTGGCCAATTTTTGCGATATTTCTCGGGCAAACGATGGGGATTCAATATGCTACCGTTTGTTAATTTTCGTCGTGTCTGTCGAAAGTTTTTAGCGTACACACAAACACACATACAAACATACACAGATACATGCATACACACATTTTCGCTTATATATATATATATATATATATATATATATATATATATATATATATATATATATATGTATGTATGTATATATATATATATATATATATATATATATATATAGATAGATGAGAGATTATGAAAAGGAAGGGTTATAACGAGATAGCTTCGAATTGGGGGTATCAAACCAAAGCAAAATATGATGGAAGTAAAAATAAAATAGATGAACCCCATGATTTATTATATCATACCTGTTGAAACTGGATCACTTATCACAATATTCTGTGGAGCTATATTAACAAAAAACTTTCTTACACTTTGAGATATATTTCCATTCTATGGAGGTCAGGCGCGAAGGAACACCCCATAATTTCATTATACCATATTTCTTCAAAATGAAACATAATTATCAAAGTATAATTACGCAGATAGTAATTAAAAGTCTTTATTAAAGTGTGTGCCTATTTAATTTCTATGGAAGCCTGGTGCGAACGCAGACACCACAATTTTATTATACCATCCCTATTTAAATTAAAGCATACTTATACAAATTATTCTTATGTACATCTATATCAAAAACACTTGTAAACGTTTTTTTTTTCCTACATTTTTTATTTCCATACTTTGTGAACCAGGCGCGTACGTAGACCCCACAATTTTAATGGGTCATCATCATGCCAGATAACACGCACCCATTCCTGTGTCCCGATACATCTTCTATCATTATATGTGATCAGTTTTCCATAATAGTATAGGCGCCTATTCGTGACTAGACACACACACACACGTTCAGCTTTATATTATAGATGCATAGATAACAGATCATATATTATAGATATATAGATAACAGATCAAAATTAACTCTACACTCAAGAAAATGGAAGAACACATTGTACTGAACACACATTTTAGAAAAATATAAGAAAGGAAGAGGCAAACATGATGAAAATACAATTCAAAGTTTGCAGTAAACGGTGTTTGACCTCATTAAAAAACTTTCTGTTTTTGAGTGTCTTACTCTTGTGATTTGTCAAGTTTGTACTCATTTTTATCATTAAGTTGTTTATTAAAATTTGTTTATAGGAAGTACAGAATAGTTAACAAGACTTCTGCCCTCTTCATGTTAAGAATGACTTTCTAAATAATTTCTGACAGTTTACTGACAATGCAGTAATTCTAACATTATTACTTATAAAATTATTCTTAATATAGGGAGAGTAGACTTTCTTTACTATACTGTACTTTAACCTAACAATATAATGAGTAAATAAGCACAGTTTTGAAACTGAACCTCTCACCAAAAATTATCTCATCGATAAAGTCTAATATCAGGAATAGAATCTGATTAGTCACTGTTTGCTGCAACCTTTAAATCAGATACTTTTCTGGTTTGCCAAATAAGAATATATGCTTGAGAGCAAAAAAAAAGAAGAAAACGAAACTTAAACTACTACTACTAATACTACTACTACTTATCTATCTGTTTAATAATTATATATATATATATATATATAACTACTTCATTTATTCGCATAAATTTAATATACGAAAGTATAGATTTCTGCGTAAACTTTAAGTATTTACTTCAAAAGTGCTCAATACGTAGGTAGAGCTAGTTAGTAATTTATAAAATATATATGGCGATTAAGCTACACTGAATATTCTGCGTTTAATCCAACTATAGGATTCGTCAGGCTTATGCGCGAATTCTGTCGTTGCTTCTTGTTTTTATACATGTTGAGGATTTATATGTATATATATATATATATGTGTGTATATATGTATATGTATATGCATTGTCTGTGCACATAGGTATATTTATATGTATAAAAAAAAGGAGAACGACTACCTAAAACCACTAACCTAGTTCTTAAACAGATCCTTTGTTTGATAAAATGCATGCCCATTGGCTGGTAGGAAGGGGCGCGGTGGATACTAGAAAGCTAATTGGCCGACTAGAAATCCTCAACATATATAAAAACAAGAAGCAACGACAGAATTCGCGCATAAGCCTGACGACTCCTATAGTTGGATGAAACGCAGAATATTCAGTGTAGCTTAATCGCCGTATATATTTTATAAATTACTATATATATATATATATATATATATATATATATATATATATATATATATATATATATATATATATATGTATATATTTGTAACAGACATAGAAAAGATCAGAAGACTACATATATTTTTGTGTTTGTATAAGGGAGTGAACTCATGTTATTTTTATTTTCACACTACCGGGGGGTATCCAGCGTTCCGCGGGTTGTTAGAGGTGTGTGTACTCGCGCGGGGTGTTAATCAAAACATAAGCATTAAGCGAAGTAAATATATAAATATATATATTTTATTACCGTTTTATCTGTTAGGCTACATATGTTTCGGATGTTGGACCGTATTTACGATCTAACAGCCTCGTAAGACCTTATAGACACGGTTGGTTAGTATTAGGAAGGAATTGATTTTAGGAGGAATATGGGAAAGAAAAAAAGGGTAAGAAAAAAGAAGGAGTGTTTGGGGTAGGAGATAATAGAGGGGGAAGCCGGGTAATGACAATATTTTCAGTTTCTCCCTCTCTTTTCTCTTTTCTCTTAACCATCCTCTCTCCCCCTCTCCCCTCCCTATGTCCACATATCTCCCCCTAAGCCTTCCTGAATCTGCTACCCCCACACGCACAATACAACCTAATATACTTTAAACTTAAAAACTGAAATATTGTCATTACCCGCCTTCCCCCTCTTTTATCTCCTACCCCAAACCCCCTCCTTTTTCTTTCTCTAATTTTTCTTTCCGTATTCCTCCTAAAAACAATTCTTCCTAATACTAACCAACCATTTCTGTAAGGTCTGACGAGGATGTTAGATCGTAAACACGACCCAAAACATATTTGTTCTGCAATAGTATTGAACACTATCTTCAGGTGTTTTTCTAATTACCAGTTTTACCATTGGCAGCTCTTTATTTGTAATTAAACAAAAAAATCGATCACTGTAAGAGTAGTAACTACATTTTTTTCGTAAATATCTATTTCCAGATAACATATGCGAGCGGACGTCCTATAGACCCGATGACAGAACTGCCCACTATCAATTTACTGGCGAAAAGGTTTACTTGGTGCGAGACAGCGAAACAGACTGTCTATGCATGACAATATAGAAGCTGAAATTATTGAGTAGATGACTCTCGTAAATGATACCTCTGGATTTTACTTAGTGCTTCGCCAAGCTGTTTGTAAATAACCAAACACATCGTGCCACTAAAATAGCTCTCAACGTGTTTGTCTTTAATATGTTTATAGAAATAGACATTCAAATATATTGTGTGGAAGCGCTAATTCCATAGCCCAGACGTAAGATATTCTGACGAAATATTATATAGTAGTATCGTCGACACCTAACTCAGGATATAGGCTAGTCTAGCTCCAAAAAAAGCTGTGATATCGCAAATAAGATTACTCTGAATGTCAATTGTGAAAAATGTTGTTCTTTGATAAAGTGATATCAGATGTTATATCATGATTTTGTTCCTTACCGTGAAGCAAATTTGTAAAGAAACCAAAGGTCGAAGGGATTTAAAAGTATGTAAGAACATGCATAAAGGATACCATTTGCAAATGGCTATCCCATATGACATGCGTAAGAATTCTCACTTGTATGTATATGAGAGTAGGTGTGATACTTCAACCGCGTTCTAGTCCAGTCGAATTGTATATATTGCGACATGGCACAACATTATATATATATATATATATATATATATATATATATATATATATATATATATATATATATATATATATATATATATGTTGAATGGATCATATATTGAATAATGGAATAAAAGCTACATTTAGGGTATATAGGGGGTCGTTTTTATGCCAGGGCATTTCGAAGCCTAATGCTTCTCACCAGAAGAGTAGAGAAGGTGCTAGGTAGCATGGGGATGATGCGACGTCTAGCGTAGGGTGCATTAGGGACGGAAAAGATTAAGAGGAATTATAGAAAGTTGGGGGAAACTTTATTGAATTCTAAATAAATAAGGATAAGATTTTTATATGTAGTATGATATAAGATTGTACATGGTCTTTAACGTAGTGTTGTGATTAAGGAGCATGTGTATTAGTGTTAAATTGGGGGGTATTGTTTCTGCGTGATAATTTATTTTAACGGTTTGTGGGATGTCTATTTTCTATTGAGTGGTATTTTTAACTGGTGCCACCTAAAGGGAAAATGGTGGCTAGTAAATCGCTTTGAGGGGGGCGTTATGCAAGGTTGTAAAATTGAAAGGTAATATGCGGCATTATTTTTTCTGCTGTCATTATATAGGGAGTATGATTATAAGGGGGGCGGCCGGAAATTAGGATGGCAATGACTATGCGTGCGTTTAACTTGATGACAAAAAGTTTAGGATACTAATGGTAATAATCAAAAAAGATAGTAGCAATACTACTACGATATACATATATTTAAAGAGAGAGAGAGAGAGAGAGAAAGAGAGAGAGCGCGAGAGAGAGGCTCGTTTGGTGTAAAATAATGTCGTGTTTTGACGCCCAAATATTAAAAAAAGTCCTTTCGTTATAAACTGTATTAATCGAAATCAAAACCATTAGACTCAACATATTGCCAACGAAAAAACAACTTTCCTCTCGTATTAGCATGGAGATCCGTGTTCTGGAAAAAATGAAGTCATTGAAGGCCGATTTGGCAATGTCCCGGCTTTTGATGCACGTTCGCTCATGAACTCGTGACATGCTTTAAAATGAGATAATCAGCGAACGAGAAATCCAGTGAATTATCCAGAAGAGTCTCGTAAACTGATTCGTTTACTCTCTGCACGGTCAGTTCAGCCATATGTGGCCGAACGTTTTCATGGAGGAAAAATAATCCCTTCATATTTACCTTCTGGTGCATTTCGTCAATTTGTCGGCACTGCTTCTCCGCCGTAATCGTGTAACCCGAATTAAGACATGCCACAGACAATCCAACAGTTGCTATGATGTTTCTAGGTACAATTTTGGTTTCAGCAAGTATTTGGGAGCTTCTTCAGCACCAAACACCTGTGCTGAACGTCGCTGGTTTTCGTGTAAGATCTACACCCGGTCACAGATCACAATCCGCTCAAGAAATCGTTCGGTGTTGTTGCGCAGAAGGACCGTAGAAAACACTTCAAAACGACGATTTTTGTTATTATCGTTCAATTCAGGCGGCATCCATTATCCAACTGTTTTACTTCCCTCTTTTCTTAAATGTCGAACGATTAATGGATGGTCGACCTCGAGTTAAACAGCAACTTCACGTTGTGTTTCCGAGAGTCAGCTTCAATGAAGGCGTTCAAATGTTCGTAATCAATCGTAGTAGGACGATTTCATCTTCGAGGGTCTCGTCATTATTGCGAAATGTCTTGAAGACCCGTCGTGCATGATGGTCTTTAGTGCTTATTGGACAAAAAGCCTCATTAATATCACGAGGGGTTTCGGCAGTTTTTCTGCCTCGTTTGAACTGGACCAAGAAAATCCTACGGATTTAAATTTTGTCCACGCTGTGGAAAAGCCTGCAAAAAAAAATTAACTGTAGAGATTTAGAACGGAAATAAATAACATCATTCAACAGAGCGAAAGTAGCGCATCAAAAAGATATATAACTGAGCTACATCTGTTCTTCAGATGCGGCACTTCCATTTCTCGTTCTCTTTCAGTTGAGGCGAAATCCTTCTTGACGGAAACTATCTTTATTTTTGTACATTTTCTCCGCGTTAAAAAAAACGACCCTGGTGGCTAACTCTGAACCGTGGGGAGGGGTTAGTGTTAGGGTTAGGGTAAGGTTTAGGTACATATATCAATGAATAACTTAACAAATCATATATCATTTCGTGAGAAAACGATAATGTTTTTGCACCGACCCAATATAGCATTTGTTTTTTACATGTTTGTTTTTATATAACTTTATATAACTTGGCCATAGAAACATTTTTTCACAATCGCTGTCTGCAAATCAGTATATAAATGAAATATACTTCCATACACTATATTTTACTTTAGAATTGTTTTTAGATTTTACCGTACTATACATATGCACATATGTGTGTATAAATACATTAACCCACACACAATATATATATATATATATATATATATATATATATATATATATATATATATATATATATATATATATATATATATATAGTACTGGGGGGGCGCCAACCTTTAAGCGAGCGTAAAAGACGCTTAAATATATTTTAATTGTCCAGATTTAGTATATATATTTTTATAGCGTCGTGATTTGACATGTGAAGAAAAAAAAAAATGAGCGCTATCAATTAGAATCTAAACCAAACGCAAAACTGAAAAATACAAAAATGTTATCGTAACCACTGTACAAGTATGGCACACTTATGGGTTTGTTAAACGTAAAAAATAAAAATAAGTAAACAAAGATATATATGCAATATATGGATTGATTTTTCTCATTCTTGCGCCATATTTGACTCCTTATGAACTATTTGACACCTTATGAACTATTTGCCCCCTTATAAACTACTTCTAAAAAAAGGCAAATAAATTGATGGGTCGAAAGGCCCAATCATTTTAGGCCCCTAGCGCCTATTTCCGACTTTTTGTTAGGACGAGATAAGGTTTGAAAATATAGAAACCGACAGCCGAATATATAGTCCTTTATATATTAAGACTAAATAATTTAAAGCGTTAAAAATATATTTCGTTTTCGGAAAAGAGAACACAAGGAAAGTGGACTGTCGTTTTTATATATTTATATGATTTTGTTTTTACTGTAATGAGTACATTATTTAAGAAACGTTCTTTTTATTGTTCGTTAGCCGTTCCAATTTTGCCCTTATTTTTACCCCTTACAAACTAAAGTTTTTAAGGGGTAACAATAGGGGCAAAATTAGAAATAATCGTTATATATTTTGTACTTTCATCAAAGTTTGTATTTAATTTTTTAATCAGTTCTCATGCGTTTCACCTTGATGTAGTGATAACGTAACCGGCTTTGAATGTTACAGTTTTGCGTTCACTTTAAACTGAAGGGGGATGACACTCTGATATATTTTTTCATAGTTTTCAAATTCCCACACTGTACAATATATAAGAAATTCTGGCAAATTAGAATGGCATATTTATGCGTATTTTACGATCGGGCAAAGTCGCCCGCCGACCTTCACTGTTTCACAGCTGATCAGTGCGGCTAGACAGGACACTACATCAAGCCTAGGTTTGAAACCCGACTGCCTATTCGACAGTCAAGGCTCCTAACCATTATGCTAATTGGCGGCTGCTGAGCCAGTCGTGAATAAGCGATCTTTTGACATTAGTCAGCTTCGTAATGGCACAATTTAAAATTTTGTGGGAACTTTTTAGAGATTTATTTGCAACCCTATACATTTTTGGGCAGGATATTTTCCAGGAATAAAAAACTTACCCAGAGGCGTATATGGCGACCATATTAGGTTTTAAAAATGGCCGCCGTAAGATGTACGATTTGTAATATCTCGACTTCTAAATAAGCTGGAATATTGATTTTAACTACTACACCTACATTTTCAGGGACTAGGAAGTCAATAGTGGTAGTTATAAAAAATTTCTCAGATGTGCATATGGCAGCAATGTTGGAATTTACAAAATGGCTGCCGTAAATATATGTTTTGTAATATCTTGGTCTTAAAATAAGCTAGAACAATGAGTTTCACTGCTAAACCTATATTTTCAGTGTAAAGGAAGTCAATAGTCCAAGTTATCATTTCATCTTTTGTACTCCACCCATATTGCAACACATACTCCTGAATATGGGCAAAATACATAAGAACCCTGGCAGTTAGTCAGATGCTAAATCAGAATTATTTTTATTGAAACGCCTTTTAACTGTAAATTATGAATATTTGTGCAACCATCTTAAACATTATAAGATGTTTGATTATATTCTATGCATTATCATCCAGAACAACATCATCATCACCATCGCGTTCATACATCACAGCTTGTGAATCTTCATCCTTTTTTGTATCGCTTGACTTGGCAAGTACGATCAGCTGTGCAAACACGTCCTTGGTCTCCCTCAGATCCACAGAATTGTCTCTGAGTTTCACTGTAATATTCTTGTTACCAACAAGGAACATCGTGTTGTTCTCTTTCTTCACAGAGGCACAGAGGCTGGCATCTGCATTGATACGGTCGGACCCGTAATCCTTACACAACTTCTATCCAGTGAAATCAACATTCAAGATCTGTAGGAAGGTTTCCCTGATCTTGTCGACTGTACCACGTGCCGTCTTCGCTGCACTTGGTCCAAGCTCATGATGATCTGTGATTCTGCCAGCTTCCATGTCAAACTTACTCTTGAACTCTATTGACATACGGGAAAGTTCTGGTGTGGCCAGAAAAAATCGATGTCTGACATTGGTATTGTTGGAAATGCCTATTATGCCAGAGCAGTTTTCATGAGAAAGAAAACGGCGATGTGAAATGGCGTAGCTATGATCATTGAGAAGATTCACCTGCTTTTCATTGCGTGTGCCATGGTGGACAGTTAGTGCCAGTTCCAGACCCTGTGGGTTCCTTCCTGCACGGGATGACATATGTTGATTAATTTCTACCTTACCTGTTTACTGGATTTGAACCCGTCATGATATTTTGGCTCACCGTCAGTGTTGCTCGGTCAACAGGTTGGGTTCTCTTTACAGTTTCCAGCTTTTCATGATTCAATGGTTAAAGTTGTACCATTCAGCTGGAACATCGTCGTTATCACTAGATACCTGGTGACAGCTCTTTACAGTAGCTCTTAGAAGGTTGAAATACTTTTCCTTATCACCTGTGCTGCTTTGCAGATTGTCTTCATGCTGTTCCCCTCCTCCTTACCAGTAGCATTAAGGTATTAACCATGTCCTCTTAACATGCATCTGGGGAGTAGAGGACATTTGGCTTCCTTATGCTTGGTCGAACAGACTTCAGATCGGGAAAATAATTAAGGCGCTTTTCTTTCAGCCATTTCCTACTGAATACGGGTACATGACTTTCAAAAACTTCCGACATAAGTCGTTTCAATATAATCCATCCGAAGGTATGCTTTGTTTTTTTTTCTACATCAATAAGATTTATCAGCTCAAGCAATGGTTCTTAAGCAGTTTTGTTAGTGTTAGTATCTCCTCTCGAAGAGCAGGAAACAACTTTTTGGTCCAACAAGCATTGTGGTATAGGACGTCAATTGCATGTGCATCACCTGGTGATATGCAGGTGGTCAACCTATTCTTTAATGCAGGATTAAGGGACCTTTCCACAAAAGCTTTTAATTTTTTACCTGCACTCTGTCTTGATCTGGTAACGTGTTGGCCATTGTCCTGTTGGCAGAAGAATCACTCTTTCTTATCCAGTGGAATTGTGTGTGATTGCGTGAATGGTAATTCAGAACCAGATATAGAGGGGTTTGCAACATCTTCTTCTGTGCTACTTCTTTTCTGACAAGGTGTTTTTGCAGTATAGTGTCCTGTAGATAAAGCGTGTGCGTTGCAATCTCCTGCATTTGTATTTCAACTTTGTTAGTTCGCTCGAATGACATGAGTGATGCCAGGTAGCCCCCTCTTCACACATTCTTTCTGGTGTGCAGTTCCACAGTCGTCTCTGGACTTATACATAGTCCCCATCATAAAAACTACCCCTCTCTAGAATTACTTTCAGTACAAGCCCATTGGACTCTAATCGAGGATGTTGCACCAAGACGTCTATCTTTTATCAACAGACTGACAGAGAATGTACTGCTTCCATTTAATGGACTCCCTGGTTGACATGCCTCCTCTATACTTTGCGACACATCACTCATTCTTAATCTACAAAAACAGACAGAATTACAGCAATGTTAGAATATCAATACAAAAACTGCAAGTTCTCAAAGTATCAAAGATAAATAAAAAATTTGAATTACCGATATAAATGCAAGATTTTTAGGACTATCTGAAGTATAGTTTTATAAATGATACATCTTTTTATAACACACGCATTGCAATACAACAACACCATATTAGTTTTAACCCAGTTATGCATGTAAAGGGTAATGCTAATATTTTGTTGATTTATAACTAACACCATTGGCTTCTATGACCGCGGAAAATATAGTTTTAGGAGTTAAAATCAGTGCCCAAACTTATTTAGAGGCTTGGTATTACATAACATATATTTTACAGTAGCCATTTTGTAAATTACAATATGACCGCAATATACACATCTGGAAATTTTATAGCCATTAACATTGCTTTTCCTGGGCGTGAAAATCTAGGTTTAGTAGTTAAAATCAGTGTTTCAGATTATTTAGAAGCCGAGATATTACAAAACGTACATTTTACGGAGGCCATTTTGAAATAAAATATTGCGGCTATATTCGAGTTTGAGCAAACGGAAACATTGATTTTCTGATTCCTGAGACAAAAACCTTTCCAAAAATACATAGCTTTTAAAATCTCCAAAAAGTTCCCACAAAATTACATTAGGAACCTTACTACATCGTCTGAAATACCTAAGCTCGATTCGTTTACACGAAGAGCATCGCTTTATACGCTAGTAGTTATTGGTGTCTCACTTCTGAATATTCTCAGCTCAAGATGAGGAGCATTATAGTCTTATATATCCATATATATATATATATATATATATATATACATATAGATATAGTAATTTATAAAAATATATATGGAGATTAAGCTACACTGAATATTCTGCGTTTCATCTACTATAGGATTCGTCAGGCTTATGAGCGAATTTTGTGCTTGCCTCTTGTTTTTATATATGTTGGGGATTTCTAGTTAGCCAATCAGCTTTCTAGTATCCACCGCGCCCCCTCCTATCAGCCAATGGGCATGAATCTTATCGAACAAAGGATCTGTTTTATAACTAGGTTAGTGGTTTAAGGTATATCTTTTCCTTCCTTTTTTATATATATAAATATACCTATGTGTACACACATACATGCGCATATATATATATATATACATATACATATATACATGCATGTATGATCGTTTATGTATATTCATGTGTATTAAATTTATTTTTTTCTATTGTTATTGTTAGTTTTAAAGCTATTTTGTATCGCTATCCTCGAGTAAGTTGTATTTTGTGAACATAGTTGTTTGCTATTTCTCGTCTACAGTTTAATAGATTTTGAGGATCTTCAAAGTACAGGATAGCAAATTTTTCATGGAGGCATAATTTACATGGGTCGTCTAGATGTCTGCACGTAGTAGCTTGTCTCATTATTTTCCATTCGACTACCGGCGAATGTCCGCTTTCTTTGAGTTCCCAGTATTTATTCGCTAGTGTTGTTTTTATACGGTGTTTTTTTATTTTTGAATGTACTTTTGTGGTCATAGTATCGGGTTTTGAAATCTAAGGAAGTCATGCCTATGTAATATTTCTTTTTATTCGGGTTTTCTTTCGCAAATAGTATTGCTTGATAAAATACACTTTTTGTTAGACATTTATTTTGGACTGGGCAAAGTGTGCGGTGTCTAAAATTGCATTTATCTTGTTCGTTATTAGTATTTTTATTTATGGTATGGTTGTTCTTGTCCGGGGTTGGTTTGTTATTATTATTATTATTATTATTATTATTATTGTTATTATTAATATTATTATTATTATTATTATTATTATTATTATTGTTATTATTATTGTTATGATTATTATTATTTCTGCTAGTGTTGGTTTTATTTCTATCATGGTGTCTTCTTTTGTATTGTTTATTTTATTGTTGTTTACATTGTTTTCATTTAGTATTTTGTTATTATGTGCTTTAATTATCATCTCTAAATTTTAGCTACAACTGTAAGATAACTTCACTGTATTTTTATTGAAGATTTTGTGTAAGGGGTTGGTTGCGGGAAAGTGTTTTTCAATAGGATCTAGAATTTTTTTCCAAGTTTTGTTTTTAACATTTGAGTGTATGGGGCCGTATACCAAATTATAGTTATGTTTCTTCTATTTTTAATTTTATTATAGTTGTTGGTGTGCTGTTGTTTATATTTGATATCGATATTTTTGTATCCACTATTTTTTAGGGTTGTTTCTTAGATATTGATTGACCTGTTAAATGCATTTTCATCGCTTGAGTTATTACTGAGTCTACTTACGATCGAGTTAGGAATGTGTTTTATAAATGATGGTGGGTGGTTGGAATTAGGGCTTACGTTAATTGGAGTAGCGTTATCTTGTAAGTATGGTTCATATGTGTGTGTATCTAAGTTTAACGTGACGTGCAGGTAGTTTGTTATTTCTATGTTAGCTGATACGCCCGATTTTAGGCCTAATTTTTTCATTTCTTTGTGTATGATTTTCTTAAAGTTTTCTCCCTTGACTTTGTTGGAGTTTTTTTTATTATAGCTAGTCCGCCATTTCTATATAGGCCGATATGATGTCTCTGCAGAGTCTCTGGCACCCATCGCCAAATCGAACGAATTTTTCATTTCAGTTTTTATCCATTGGTTATTTTTATTTATTAGAACTGATTTTCTACATTTTAATTTATGTTGATTTCTTCTTTTGTTAAACTTAGATAAAAAAATCTTATGAACCATACTTAAAAGATAAAGCGATGAAAATGCATTAAACAGGTCAACCAATATCTAAGAAACAGCCCTAAAAAATAGTGGATACGAACATATCGATATAAAATATAAGCAACAAAACACCAACAACTATAATAAAATTAAAATCAACTGTGTTCACAAAATACAACTTACTCTAGGATAGCGATACAAAATAGCTTTAAAACTAACAATAACAATAGAAAAAAAAATTAAATACACATGAATATACATAAACGATCACACATGCATGTATATATGTATATGTATATATATATATATATATATATATATATATATATATATATATATATATGTGCATGTATGTGTGTACACATAGGTATATTTATATATATATCTATATATATATATATATATATATATATATATATAAAAGGAAGGTAAAGACATACCTTAAAACACTAACCTTGTTCTAAAACAGATCCTTTGTTCGATAAAACGCATGCCCATTGGCTGATAGGAGAGGGCGCGGTTGATACTAGAAAGCTGATTGGCTTACTAGAAACCCCCAACATATATAAAACAAGAAGCAACCACAAAATTCACGCATAAACCTGACGAATCCTATAGTAGATGAAACGCAGAATATGCAGTGTAGCTTAATCGCCATATATTTTTATAAATTACTTACTAGTTCTACCTACGTATTGAGCACTTTTGAAGTAAATACTTAAAGTTTACGCATGAATCTATACTATCGTATATTAAATGTATGTGAGTAAATGAAGTAGTTATATATATATATTTATATATATGTATGTATATATATTATATTATATATATGTATATATATATATATATATATATATATATATATATATATATATATATATTACTTTGATTTTAATTTCTATTAGACAAGAACTAATAAATACTGCTTTTTCGCAAGCAATTTTCCTTGGTAAGGTATGTCGAGTTCTCAAAGATAATAGGGTGTACCGTATTGAAAAATACTAATGATAAAAAGGAGCTGCCTAGTTAAATGTATATATATATATATATATATATATATATATATATATATATATATATATATATATATATATATATGGGGGGTGGGGGTGGAAAATTTTGACTTTTAATTCATCAGCTACTATACATTTCTAACTAAACGCATATAATAACGTATGCTCAAACTCTTACAAGCGCATATATATATATAGTGGCAAGTTATGAATATATAGAATAAAAAAAACGTATAAAAACCTAACTGGTTGAACGCTATATTGCTTAGGCTTTGTGTGGAATTATATAATTGTATATAATAACAGATTAATGTTTTATCTAAAAAAAGGTAAAATGAAGACACTAACTTACACTAAATTAGGAATTTCTATAGTATCGTTTTAAGCAAGACATATGATATATGAGATTAGCTAACTGTCAAACACAGTGGACACAATGTAGCGATGAAATTTACGTATCTTGAAAAATGATCGATTTGACAATTAGCAGAATGATCATGGATCAGAATGTTTGCAACACAAAGTTGCACACACACTCGAGTAAACATGAAAGTTAATACAATATGCTCGCATTTTCTGTTGTAAGTGCCGGTAAGTTACAGTATATACTATATTTATATACTGCGCCTATGCTAAATATACGAGCTGTTTTCAAGATACACAAACAGAACTACGTTTAATCAGAACGAGAGGCAAGACAATAAAGATAACGTCCGACGTGAAGTATCCATTACGCATCAACCTGAAAGGTAATAAAGCAAATAATAAGGAAATTTAAATAAATTATAGAGGATGTGCTGTTACTTACCGGCACTAACACCATAGGATACAAAAACTTTATGGTCAATTTCATGTTTACTTGAGTTTGTGTGGGTGGGTGGGTGATTTTGTAGCTAACATTGTAATCCGTTATCCTTCTGCCAATAGCGCAATCGACTCGTGTTATCGGTACATAATTTTCATGTCTACTTATATTAAGAAGCAAGTGCAGTAAGATTAATTATAATCATGCTCGATTTTAAGAAGCATGCCCTAAACATTACGACTGGAATAACATCAGAGACGTTATACTCAGGGTTGTAAGAGATATTGCAAATAGAGTTCAACGCTTTCGAAAATACCAACTAATGATAGATAAGATTTGACAGAAAATAATTAAAATCAAGAGATATGTTGTTTCAAAATAAACTAAAAATTCCGGAGTGAGTTTTTTCACTGCGAGCACTATTCTATTAAAAATATTTTTTAAACATATGTAATACTAGCTTATTTTGGGTAAGAAAACGACTTTTCAATGGGACTGATTTTACAAGATTTTGCTTAAAATACTAATATTAAAAGCCTAGTGTCCCCGAATAAATTAACCATGAATTATTTTTAAAATTTATAGCTTATTATAAAAATTATACTCCATATATTGATGTTTTTTGTTTCTTATATATATATATATATATATATATATATATATATATATATATATATATATATATATATATATATATATATGGGTGTGGGTGTGTGTGTGTATGTGTGTGTGTGAATATGGTGTATATGTATATATATGTGTGTGTGTATATATATGCGCGTATATATATATGTGTTTGTATATATACACACACACACACATATATATATATATATATATATATATATATATATATATATATATATATATATATATATATATACGTTCATAAGCAAAAAAAAAAATACGCCAAGAGTGAAGGTAGGAAGAAATATTTTTCCGTGCATTATAAAGAGTTTTACTGAAAATGTATATTTTGCCGGTCAATCTAATTATCGCATATAATAATAAGTTGAACAATTAATCATAACAATGTTAAAACTGCATCTTATCGAGACTATAAAAAAGAACTGTATTACATGATTAAGCAGTCCAAAATTACTTACACGCAGAGTTTTATATTTTGAGAAAAGAAAATATGAACACATTTTTTTCCGTAGTGAAGCTAACTGGTCAAAGTTCCGAAGTAGAACGTTTGGTAAAAAAAGGAACTCTTTATTTAGTCGCCGTAGATTATCCACTTTGAAAAACGACTACATGCTTAAATTAACTGTTTTGAAGGATCGAAAGAAAACTTATTGTAAGGTTTGCGTTTTAAGCAAGCTGGTTTTCCAATCCGACAGCGTGTCCCCGTGAACGAGTTTAAACAAATAATGGCGATTCGCCTGTCCTTTTATAAGGGGGATAACTCCACTTATGCAAAGTTTGAGCGAAAGGGAGATAACTCCTTTCTGGCCTCTACATGCCCCTCCCCCTCGTGACCACAAAAGCAAGTTGTTGTGGCCATCTTTTATGTGGAGAAATACTCGTGCGATTTCCCCCGCATTTGCGGCGACAAACCCCTTGGGGCTCTCGTCCTCCGACTTGACGGTTCCCTTAACGGAGGAGGACTGTATTTTTGGGTATCTCCTCCCGTGGTATCTTCCACTTCCATTTCTTCCTCATGCTCGCTTGTGGATTCCGTGTCGGCGTGTTATTCCACCTCCATTGCCTCCTCCGGAGGGTGTGCCTGTGGGTTCTCCACATTTATAGGTGGGTTCGGGATTTCTTGTCTGATGTTACGAGGGCCATCCACTACCGGGTGTATTCTGCGGAGAAACCGACGGTTGCGCAATGTCACTCGATTGCTTCCATCGACCCGGAGGTGGTACTGTCGGTACCCCTGGGTCTCCACGATTCTCCCCGTCTTTGTCCATCGACGTGGGTGGTTCCCGTCCTGGTTCTGGATCTTGACGTAATCTCCTACCTGGAGTTCCCGGAGTGGGTGACAATCTTGGTTGTAATACTGCTCGTTCCTCATGTGTTTTTTGGCCATTGCCACTTCCCTTAGCTTGCCTATTTTTGTCCACTGTTTTCGAACCTGGTATTTGTCCCGCAGGACAGGAAGGTGGTCTTTAATGACCCGACCATACAGCATCATGGCTGGGGACATGTCCAGATCTTGGACAGGCGTGTTCCTATGGGTCAGTTGTGCTCGGGCCGCCCGATCATGGCACATACGTCAATAACTGTCCGTATTGTCCGCCAGTATACGTCTCGCGGTTTTGACGGCTAACTCTGCGCGGCCGTTGCCTTGGGCATAATGCGCTGATGGGGTACGTTTTCGTATGCCCCAATTCCTCAAAAAGGAGTCGTATTCCTGGGATTCAAATGGTGGTCCACCATCTGACGAAATTTCTTCCGGTACGCCGTAGGTACAGAACCAAGTCCTCAAGGTATCGCACACCGTCTTGGCTCTCCCCGGCGTCATTAGGGCCACTTCAAACAATCCCGTATACATGTCTGCGTATACCATAAAGTGTCTACCCTGCATCTGGACGAAGTAAACCACCACTTGTTGGAATGGAAATTCCGGGTCTGCTGGCGACATCAAGGGTTCCCTGGGCTGAGATGGTGCGATTTCATTGCACGTGCGGCACTGGGCTCTTGTTTGCCTGATGTTAGCATCCAACTCTGGCCAGAATAGTCGTTGTCTCGCATTCGCCAGCATTCCGTTCACACCCTGATGAGCGGAATGAAGAGATTCCAATACCTCTGCGCGGAGTTGTCGAGGTATTAGGATTTTGTTCCCCTTGATGATCACTCCTTTCAGGCAATATAACTCCTCACGCATAGGCCAGACGACTCGAACTACGGTTGGGATATTGTTACGTGACTGGGGAAAGCCATTTTGAATCAGTTCTTTCAAAGTCCTGCATTCTTCGTCTGTGGCTGCCGCAGCCACAATCCTTCCCCATGTGATTGCTCTTAACGTAGTATGATTCACGTACATTGATGTGAAGGCGGATTTGACTGCGGTGTCAATGGATTGGTCCTGGTCTCTTGATGAGGTGCCCGCTGGGTACCGAGATGCACAGCCAGGGGCCAAGTTGAGTTTCCCCGGTCGATGTTTTACCTGGAATTTATACATGAGTGACTTTTTCTTGAAATTTAAGAGGCATAGTTTTTTTTTTATATTCTCCAGGGCTCGGTCTGAAAATATCTTTTTGAGCGGTAAGTGATCCACTGTAACCAGCAATCTGGGCATCCGAATATGAACATGCGGCATTATTCCAACCCATAGATCAGAGCCAAGGCTTCACCTTCCACTGGTGCATATCGTGATTCCTAGTCGTTGGTAAAACGCGATCCCGCCAGGATGAGTTTCCAATGGCCATCCCCACAACTCATGTTTAATTCCCCCTCACATCTACAATGCTTTTGAAACAGAAAATACGATCTCCCTGTTTTACTGTAGTCTGTCGCGAGTCCTGTTGCTCTGTTCATTTCGAACGTTTGGATGCCTTTTTCAATTCTTTTCACTATTTTTTTTTTCGATTCTTGGAATATCTGTTCCAATGTTTCATCCCAATAAAATTTCCTGTCCTTTGTTTTCAGCAACTCTCGGAATGGGGCCATAACTTCCGCTTGTGAGAATACATAGGAGACTTGGTTTACGAGTCCAAACCAGGACATAACCCTAGTAATATTTGTCGGGGTGGGGAAGCTCAGGATGCATTCGGTCATTCTTCTTATGGGTTTGACCCCGTTCGCTGTTACTTGAAACCCTGCGAACTCCACTTCCATGTCAGCAAAGTAAAACTTGTCTGGGTTAAACACAATCCCTCTATCGGCGCAGTGGTTTATATATTCAATTGTGTGCCAGAATGAGGATTCCATTGAGTTGTCCCACAGGAGACTGTCATCTATACACCGAGTTCTTCGAGCCATATCCATGGTGATATCATCAAATCGACGGGTGTCGCCATCTCCTGATCCATGGAGTCCTTGAGGGGCTCGACAGTACCTGTATCAGCCCCATTCAGTGATGAACGTGGTGGCGTTTCGTGCAGCTGGAGACAGCGGTAAACTATGGTAACCGTTCCACGCATCGAGTACAGTCTTCCTGGTATGTGCAGGTATTACCGAGACCTGATTGAATGGGGACGAATTGTGGTGCGTCTCCCTCATGGTCGCCTCGTTCAACTTTTGTACGTCCACCGTCCGCCTTCGAGACCCATCCTTTTTTGGTTGGACCACCATTATCGAGCACCAAGTAGTTGGTGTGCCTACCGGTACGGGTTCGATTATCCCCAGTGCCATGTCACGGTCTATATCTTGTTTTACCTTTTCCTTCCAATGATTGGGGGCAGGTATTTGTGTGTGGATTGCCGTCGGTGTCGCATCTGGGAGGAATTTTATTTCTAAGGGTTACCCTTCATTATTGGAGTGGTTGATATGGGCAGGTATTGAATGCGCTGGCCTTGAAATGTTCCTTTAGCCATTGCTCCAATTTGTCTCTGTTAATGTCGGTTGGCTCCAATGGGGTTGCTGCTGGTTTCTCCGGAGCCGGTGCTCTGCGCGGGCACCCGCAAGGGGTCGTCTCTTCTGTTTCCACTGAGCTACTTTGCGACAATGATGTAGGAAAATTTGATGGCAATAATTTCACCTCCTTAAGTGCCGTTTGTGATAAGTAGAGCCCGGATGTGTTGTCAGACACATACACTGCCTGTCGTGTTACTCATGATCCCACCTAAATATGTAAAAACAGGACCCCCTTGATGTGTAACTGGCTATTTGTTATACCCCTTATCCGATGGGTAGTTGCAACCAAGTACCCATTTGGGTACCCGAGGAGTCCTTGAATCTCGGGGCCAACAGAGCAAGTTTGGGCTCCTGTGTCCGCGAAAGCTTGGATGGCGTGGGTGCTCAGTTTCATCGGCTTCTTTAGCACCCTTCCAAATGTCGCATGGCACTTGTTCATTACAGTTACCTCTGCTGTAACTGAGGGGGACGGTTCTGGGGCGCCCACCTGGAACTGTTTCCTATTCCACTCAAGGTGAGGAATGTTTGCCGGTTGTCTCTCATTGTGTCTGTGAGTAGGGGCTTTATCCGTGGTGCAAAACATGAATGACTCCCCGCTTTTTATAGCTTCCGTTTTGGATCTATTAATTTTCTGGCACACCTTTTTAATGTGCCCTACTATTCCACAAAAGTGGCACTTGAGTTTCACTGCTGGGCAATCTTTCCGGTTCATCGATCCACCTCGGTGTGATGTTTTTCCGCAACCGTTGCAAGGTTTGGTGTCCCGTGGGGTTGACAGGGACTTTGTCTCATGCATTTGTTGTACTTTATTCGACCTTTGTACCCCATACATCGCGAGAGGTTTTGTGATATCGGAAAAGTGTGGAGTTGCCTCGTCTGTTGCCTCCAGGCAAACCAACCGTGAAAACTTTAGATCCTAGATAGGAAGTTTAGCTGCCTGTGCCAGTACCCTTCTCTGGTGTTCGATATTTCTTAACCCTGCCATCATTTGCCCGGCAACCATATCGTCTGAGTAATTAACCTGCTGCCGGCAAGTGGGTTCGTTCGGACAATGAATACGAAATTCACAAAATTTCGCCTGGCCACGTAACCTCGATAAAAAATGGGTCACTGACTCACCCTCATTTTGCTTCATGGAGTGAAAAGTTTGTCGGTGGACTTCCTTGTGTAAGCCTCCAACGGCAACCAGCCGTATTTGATGAAGAAGGTACTCCTCTGCCGCATTGTTGAGTCGTTCTAGTCCAATGAGCTCAAACAGTAACCTGTTCGTTTCCGGTGTGCATGCTCCTCGCAGTTCGTTTCGAATTGCAACTGGATTTTCGAGTCTGCACATCTCCTTGTACCGTGACCAGGTGTCTAAAAAGAGTGCCCATTTGCTATCTGTTGAGTCCAGACCTATAGAAGGTCGCTGCATTCTTTTTGTTTGCGACGTGTTCGCTCGTCCGTGTAAGAAGTCCTTCCGTAATTCGATGTGTTCTTTTTGTAACTCGACTAGTTAACGTAATAAGAGAACGTTTCTTGTTCCATAGTGTAACGATATCTTTAGTTCAATGCTGCGATATAAGTATTTCACGTTTTAAATGACAATATGTTCGTAGCGCCATGTAAGGTTTCGTTTTAAGTAAGCTGGTTTTCCAATCCGACAGCGTGTCGCCGTGAACGAGTGTAAACAAATAATGGCGATTCGCCTGTCCTTTTACGAGGGGGATAACTCCACTTATGCAAAGTCTGAGCGAAAGAGAAATAACTCCTTTCTGACCTCTACACTTATGTTGACCATAGCTAAGAATTGAAAACAGGGGCTATATATAAAATATCTAGATGAATAAAAAAAATTGAATTTTCTTCTAAAAGTTGCGCAAGGAAGCCATTTTTGCCTAATAATCAATCAATAACAAAAAAATACATTTTTCTCGTGTTAGGGCAAGAAATATATAGAGTGGTTCGGGAATGTATTCTGGTTTTAGAAATCAAGATTTTGTCTTGTAAGTGATGCTCCTAATACTTCGAACGGTGCAATCGTAGAACTGGAGAAAATTTTTCGACGTGGCATAAAAAAATCACAGTTAAACACAGGAATGGAGGAATAAAGCTATGGGGAACTTTTATTGCAGCAGTAGTTTGGGAACTTCTTAGATTTGAGAAGTAAATCAATGCAACAGACTGTATTCGAATATTACAAACAGGGCAATTAACAAGTGTCCAGAAGCTGGAATATCCCAGAACATTATTTTTCAACATGATAATAACGCAGTGCACATTGTTAATTCAATTGATGTTATATTTTGGCCACGTGAAACTCCAAATTTAGCAGTAATTCATTTAAACTAAGAGTCCTTAATATATATATATATATATATATATTTACATACATATATATATATATATATATATGTGTGTGTGGGTGTGTGGGTGTGTGTGTGTGTGTGGATGTGTGTGTGTGTACTAGCATGGGTTTCCGGTGTTGCTTGGGTGTTTGGAGGTGTATGCTGAGCAAAAAAAAATAAATAAATAAAACAATATAGCGGTCATTTTTTTTAATTGATCCCTCGTATATCCCCTTACAATTTGTAGCTTAGGACTCAAATGAATTTATTAAGTTAGATCCCTATCCAACGAATCTATATCTAAAATGTTAAGTGTTTAGTCACAAAATAGGCAGAGGAGTTCTGTAGAGTTCTCAAAGGTCAAATTGTTGAACATTGATCCCTTATCAGCCAAATTTCTGGCCGAAAACCGATCACATAGATTTTTGCAAATCTTAGTACCCTGTATTTCAAATATCGCGTCTGTAGAATAAAAATTGACAGAGTTATTGCGTAGGGAATGTACACAAACACACAGACAAATAGATAAACCCACACAGAGACACATTAACTTACATATATATATATATATATATATATATATATATATATGTATAGACACACACATATATATATGTATATATATACATATATATATATATATATATATATATATGCGTGTGTGTGTATGTGTGTGTGTGTGTGTGTGTGTACTAGCATTGGTGGACGACGTTGTCCGTGTGTTTGGAGGTGCATGCCGAGCAACAAAAAAAAACAACAAAAAAACAGTCAAATTTCACCCCTATTATGACCCGTTACCATTTATTGTTTTGGGCTCAAATCAAGTTAATTAGTTAGATACATGCCCAAGGAATGTATATCTATAATTTTAAGTGTTTAGATTCAAATTTACGGAAGAGCCGGGTAAAGTTCTAAAAGGTCAAATCGTTGAACTTGGATCCCTTAACAGCCAAATTTCTGGTCGTAAACCGATCATAAAAGTGTTTCCATATCTTAGTGCACTTTATATCAAATTTCGAGTCTGTAATCTGAAAATCGACAGAGTAATTGCATAGGGAAATGAACACAGACAGACACGCACATAGACACAAAGACACGATTACTTTTATAGATATACAAGCATGGGTGGCCGGCGTTGTACGGGTGTTCGAAGTGTATGCAGAGCCAAAAAAAAAGCAATTTTGTAAAATTTGACCCCTATTATGTCCCGTTAACATTTATTATTTTGTGCTGAAGTCCAGTTATTAAGTTAGATCCATGTCCATGAAAACTATATCTAAAATTGGAAGTGTTTAAACCAAAAATTAAGAGGAGTTTAGTAGGGTTCTCAAAAGAAAAATCGTTGAACTTTGACCCCTTAACAACGAAATTCCTGAGCAAAAACGGATCACATCGATTTACCCCAAATCTCAGTACACTGTATATCAAATTCCGAGTCTGTAGATTAAAAATGGACAGAGTTATTGCGTAGAGAAATGTACACAGACAGACACACAGACACAGAGACATGGTCACTTTTATAGATGTACTAGCAGCTGCGCCCGGCTTTGCTAGAGTCATATGTTATGTTCATAAGGTTATGTGTATATGTATATATTAAAAAGTGTGATTATGTAAAGTAATGCATTTCTGCCGCCAATGACTGAACTATGAAACCATCTTTATTGCAAGGCTAAAAATTTAAACCTGAACAAATAGCTACTACATTGTGCATTCGTAATGCCAGCGTTCGACCTTCACCAACCGATTTTTTTTTTAATTTTCACACCTTTGCACCGACGTTACCGGACTAAAACCCAAATATAAAGTTTTGCATGGATTCAAATACCTTATATATGAAGTTGCATGTCTATGACCAAAACCTCTTGAAGGAGTTTGGTAGGATAAATTTGTTATAAAAAATACATAAATGTGTATGGAAACAATTTTATGTTTGCTGCAAACTTTTTAGGCAAACATTACGCAAATATAAATCATGTAGAATATCTGCCTGAATATAATTACACGTAATAGTTTACTTCAGATGATTATCGTATTAGAAAACCGAAGCAACTGATAAGGGATTAATAAAAATAAATGTTTAAAGCAATATTCAAATTAGCTAGATCTTTTGCTATTGAAAGCGATTTCAATACCCATATATAAGAAAATTGCATTTTCTTTTCAAATAAACACAAGCGTGAGTTTTTAATATGAATATCAATACACACAAAAGAAAACGGAATTTGTAGGAGTATATATATATATATATATATATATATATATATATATATATAATTTAAAGGGGATTATGACAATAGTCTTAAGAGCAGAGTGTATTATAATGTGATAGTAAAATTTAATTTTAATTAAAGTACAAGAAAAGAACCTTGCTCGTTGTAATTCAGATATATAATAAGCTCGATAGGCAAATATCCTTGAGCTACTTTGATGTTTAGTAATGTGAGTGAGAATTTAAAATTCAAATCAGAATTAAAAATTAAAAATATGTTTCATATGGAGGAATAAAAAGAAAGGCTATAATTTGTACGTTCGTATCGGAAGACAATGGTTTTATTGTGATAGACATTAAGCCACGGACAATAATTTTTATATATATCATTTTTTTAAATCTCCTCCTCAGCGAATTTATTTGGTGTTTTTTTTAATATATGTAAAAGGCACCATAAATGAACCTAGCATTTTTATGTAAAGCAGATGTATATTTTAATTCTTCGCCTTTAAAAATCGTAATTATCGTCAAAGCATTCATTTGGATGTGGATTGCTTATAAACGCATGCTAGATTTATTAGTGGTGTCTTTTACATATATTAAAAACACCCAATATTTTTTGCTGATGAGGAGAATTTGTTTAAAAAATACTATATGCCAAAATCATTATCCGTGGTTTCACCTCTATCACAATAAAACATAGTTTTCCGAAACGCTCGTACAAATTATTGCCTTTGTTGTTGTTCCTTCTCATGAAACGGATTTTAAATTTTTAATTCTAATTTGAATTTTAAATTGCCAATCACATTACTATATATATATATATATATATATATATATATATATATATATATATATATATATATATATATATATATATATATATATAGGTGTGTATATGTGTATATATATGTGTGTGTATATATATACATATATATATAATAAGTAAATAAATAAATGACAAAAGTCACTATTCAAAATTTCATAATGTTGACCATTATTTATCGCTTTAATTCAGTTGACATTTAAAACGCATTTATTTTTTTATGCACTATATGCTCTGTAATTACATTTTGCTTTTTAAGTAAGCCTTGACATTATCAACAAGCATATATAATTAAATAAAAATATTGCCACACAATTATAAATATCTATATACAAATATATATATGTATATACTAACATAGGGGGTCGGTGTGGCCCGGGTGTTTCGAGGTGTATGCTGAGCAAAAAATAAAAAAAAGTCAATTTTTTTAACTTTTTAATTATGACTCCTTAACATTGACTGTTTTGGGCTCAAATCAAGTTATTAAATTCCCAGGAACCTATATCTTAAACTTCAAGGGGTTAGACTCCAAATTGTCGGAGGGGTTTGGTAGAGTTCTCAAAGGTCAACTCGTTGACCTTTGACCCCATAACAAAATTTATGGGCGAACCCCTATCACATAGATGTTCCCATATTTCAGTACCCTGTATATCAAAATTCAAGGCTGTAGACATAAAATTGACTGATCTATTGCGTAGGAAAATGTACACACACAGGCATACATGTAGACATACAGTTCCACTTTTAAAGATATACTAGCATGGACGTCAGGCGTTGCCCGGGTATTTGGAGATGTAGATTGAGCAAAAAAAAAAGTGGGGCATTTTTTAAAAATTTGATCCCTATAATGTCCCCTAAACATTAACTGTTTTGGGTTTAAAGCAAATTATTAAGTTAGATCCATGTCGAATGAACCTATATCTAAAATGTCCAGTTTTTAGACCCCAAATTGTCGGAGGAATTCGGTAGAGTCTTCAAAGGGAAAATCGTTGACCTTTGCCCCCTTAATCGGCCAATTTCTGGCCGAAAACCGATCGCATCGATTTTCCTTAATCTTATTACACTGTATATAAAATTTCGAGTCTGTAGACTAAAAATTGTCAGAGCTATTGCGTAGGGAAATGTGCACACAGAAACACACAGATAGACATACAGACATATATAATATATATATATATATATATTATATATAAATAAATATATATATGCATATACTTATTACTAAATATTGATATTAAGTTATATATATAAAAATATGTTTGGGTGTTTGCTTATTTATATGCATGTAGATATATATGTCTATATTCATAATATATATATATATATATATATATATATATATATATGCATGTATTTATTTATATGCATATATTTATATGCATATATTTATATGATATATATATATACATATATATTTGTACATCTTTATCTATGCCTATATATCGTTTTCTATATCTATACCTATATCTATCTATCTATCTATCTATCTATATATATATATATATATATATATATATATATATATATGTATGTATGGATAACTATATATATTTATATATATATATATATATATATATATATATATATATATATATATATTGTTATACACAAATGAAACGTCCTTGTATATAATTTATTATTGTATCCTTGTTGAGAAAATGGCAAAGCACCGATTGTATTTAGTTAATATTAAAAAATAACTTTTTATAAGGTTTGTTTCTTTTCTACATATATTGAAAGATTTTAGCAAAAACAAAACAATGTGGTCGATCATTCACCAACGACATTGCCATCATCATACGAAAAACAACGGACGAATAAAAATAAAGAGAAACGATAATGCTCTATTTTTTTTTCTTTTCCTGTACTCAATTCGTCATCCGGCCCGTTGTCGACTATCGTTTCTTTAAGGAATTTTCTCTCGGCCAACACGCCAAATTCATTCTATCCCAGCTGTCTGGAAGTTAGTAACAAAAGGAAAAGGTGAAAAGAAGGCCGGATAATCTGAATAAAGACCAATGTTCGATGATGTGTAATTCCGACTTTGTTAAGAAACATTCGAAACTGTTTTTATTTACTGAATGCCGATCGGAAGTCCATCTCAAGTCTCTTGAAAAAGTTAGAATTGGGTTAGAATCGATTTTATATTTTCAGGGGAAATTTTCCTATTTCTATTATTAAAGCAGAATCAAAGTGTCTTTTACACGCCATATTACAATGGTACACACACTTTAAATATATCATTACGACTGTGATTACAGATAAACAGGTTGTCACGGCTTTATGCCTTTTTTCTGTACACGTTCTATTCGTTATATCATAGTTTATTTTTATCTAGTTAATAATAGTTTGCATGTAATACGCGTGGTTTTGATAGTCAATATATTAATTACTTTAGTCATCTCATCCCTACAAAAAAATGGGTATCTATTTTAATTAGCGTCGGTTTGTTGTGTTCATTCAATAACTGAAACATGTAAAAGTTTAAATAATATACGTTCGTATTCTTTATCATCAAATGATGGTTTACGCTGTTTTTTGTTGTTTTTTTTTACATGGGGGTCACCACTTATCAAGGCCCAGGATCCACTCGGGGATAATTGTTATTGTGTGTACAGTAATCAATGGGATAGTATCGTAGTAATAGTTAGTATTGGTGATTTGATAAGGTGACATTACTGAAGGGAGCGGTTCATCAGGAATGTGTTTGTGTTGGACTTGAAGACATCCAAGTTAAAATCGGTGGGCGGCAGGCAAACGGAAGAGAGTTCCACAGCCGTGGAGGTCTAAGACAGAAGCTTTGTTCATGGAATCTACGATTTGATTTAGGCACGGATAAACAATGGGGAAAATTATTGACAGCTCGTCGGGTGTTTTTCGTAAAAGATTGGCGGAGAAGTCAGAGAATGGACTCAGACGAGCACTTGCCATGGGAATAACGATAAAACAGAAACAGGCTCGCAACGTCTCTTCTGTGGTGTATGCCATCATTGGGCGTACTTGACTTTTATACAGATAGAGAATTGCATCATTAGTGAGACATCTTCTGGAGCGGTAGAAGGACCCTACCATTTCCCCAGCGACCTTGGCCACAGACTTGATGTACGTGTTCCATTTCAAATCAGGAGTAAAGATAAAACCCAGAAGCTTATCAAAACATGGGGCCTCTCCCTGACGAGAGCCATTCATTTCAATCTATGGCAGATGGGGATCAGAGCGTTTATGATGTAATGATGTAATGATAGATACATTAAAGGTAACCAGCCACCTCTTCTCCCACTGAACCACGCGCTCAAGATCTGAGGAGAGAGAATCAGAGAGAACGTTGCCATTAGTCGTGTGATCAGCATAGATGTCAATGAATGATTTTCGTATGTGTTTGGGAAGTCATTGCTGACTCCAGGGACTCCAGCATTAATACTGTGGGCCTCTGATTTCTGCCCATCAACCACTACTCTTACGAGCCTATCAGAGAGAAAGGAGTTAATGATTGAGAAAACATTTCCAGTTATACCGTAGCTGGAAATCTTGTGAATTAGTCCTATATGCCATACCTTATCGAAGGTCTTTGATATGTCAAGAGCAATTGCCCTTGAAAGGAAGCCTCTGTCGAGAGATTCGCTAATTCTATGTGATATACCTGTCAGCACGTCAGCTGTAGATCTAGCAGAACGGAAACCATATCGCGTGTAACTAAGAAATTTATTTCTGTTGAGGTGGTTCACTACTTCTCTATTTAATATGGATTCTAGCAACGTATTCATGCCACTCAGGAGACTTATTGATCTGTATTGAGAGGGAGATGATTTATCACCTGAATTCTTAAATACAGAGCAAACTGATGAGGTCTTCCAGGGTGTTGGAAAGCACTTCTCTTTAAGGCAACGCTTAAACAGTTTGGTAAGTATGGGAGCAAGTTCTGGTTGTAGTTTTTTAATACTACAATTGGTATAACGTCAGGGCCAGTTGCTTTACTGGAATCAAGGTTCTTGGTAAGCTTGGCGGCGTCACGCCCATATATTAAGATGTTACCTAGCGTGTTGTATGTTGTGAAGGAAATACGGGGAGATATGGACTTCGTCGCATTTGGTAGCATTTGCTGCAAAGTTCTTGGCAAACAGTTTGGCCTTGTCGGATGCTGATGAGATGACCGCTAGACAATTGATAATGATTGGGATAGAACGCACGCTTCTGTTCAGGATCCTACTTGCTATTTTCCAGAACTGGTGGGAACCAAGCCGCTGCTCAGCTACTTTGGAGTTAACGCATATAGCTCTCTTACATTTTTTATTACTCTTTTACAGTTGTTGATGGCGGTCCTGAAAGCAGCTTTAGTCTCAGTGCATCTATTACGTTGGTAGCTTTAGAAAATTTGATTTCTATGTGTGCTATTATACTGTATTTACGATAATGAATTCTGTACACACACTATATTTGTAAAATAATGGCAATTAAAACATCAAAGCGAAATTATAAACAATGTGTCTATTAACATGTGGCATCGTTACCATTAGTATTGTGGAAAATTAGGCAATGGAACATTGTAAAAGTGCATATAATTTCTCGGTATACTCGTTTTAACAAAATATAAGTCAGACTGCGTAAATATATTTTGTTTTCGATAATACTTTCTGGTAAAATATGAAAATTATAAACAAAACGTCTGTGTCTGTTTATATGGTTCATCATTTCTCTAAATCTAGAAGTCATATTATTCATATAATGCTAGCTTCTCTCCAGAATATTTTAACTCATTTGCTAAGATGTTGGATCATCGAGATTAGTATATCAGGATGTATGTTTGTTTAATTTTACTTTGGTGAAATTAAGGCAAGTCTGTATTAATGTAGGCACATGAATTAACTAGGAAGCATTTGCAAGTAGCCATTTCGACAATACCTTCATTCGTAAATGAATTGTATCGATCTGGCGTATGTTCAATTAATTGTGCAACCATTTTATTGAATGGGGACTGTACTAAATAAAAAAGTGCCCAAGGAACACACTTTAGAACTGATGCCAACCAGAAACGTGCAAGTAAATGTGCGAAGCAGAAAAATGTTTAAGAAGGAAATTTTTTTATAACGAATTACCTATCATAAAGTGACCATTAATATATTAGCAGTATGACTATAAAGAGATCGTAGAAGTATGATTATTAGTATTATAATCAATATAATTAGGATTAGCGTTAATATAACCATAAATATTATATAAGTAAAATACAATTACATCGACTAGGATTAAAATAACATATAATAGACACATACATAGTAATATATTATTCGATTAATATATAAAATTAGTGAACTCTATACGTTTATATATTGCATTATGTGTTTCACATGATACATTTGTAAAGTGGTCAACCAATTCTCTAGTTTTTCAACACAGCTATTGATCAGAATATAAAAGATTTTCATATAATAATTAAATTTCAGGGTAAATGTGAATATTTGGCTGAATATGTTCGTAATAATATATATATATATATATATATATATATATATACATATATATATATATATATATATTCGTCAGAGAGCATTGGTAAAATTTAAAATGTTATACATCAAAACATAAACTGTTGACGCTTAACCGACTTTTATTTGCCTCTCTATGCATATCTTCCCCGCTTACCTCTCTTCTTCACTTCTCTTTCCATTTATATGTATTATTTTTATTGTATTCTTTTTCATTTTTTATTCATTGGAAAAAATAACTAAATAAAGATGGCTACTGTTTATATGCGAATATGTTTTCTTAGAATGCGCATATCAGAAGTAATCTCGGTTTACTTGCTTATTACTAAGGAGATGACTACAGAACCATGCATGGGTATATGTAGCTTATAATATTTATGTAACAGAATAGTTATAATCATGATATATTAGTCCATTCAGCAGTCATGAGTAAACACAGGAACACCATTGACTACATATCTAGGAAACTGAATCTGTACAATTTATATATATATATATATATATATATATATATATATATATATATATATATATATATATATATATGTATGACGCGGCGGTTGTAGGTTGGATCCACGGCTACCAAAGTCGTATGTCTAGCCACACTGATGAGTTTTGATACAACGAAAAACAGAACTCTATGTGGATGACAAATTAAAATAACTCTATTTGGGTTGAGCACTGTTAATATACGTTCACTCCAACGCGTATACAAACAATTAAGCGACGACTAATATTTATTTATTTGTAAACACATAACGGTTTGAGCACTGTCTGCAACGGGCGGGTGTGGATTTCATACACATTCGAGGATACATATTTACAGCGATAATCGTAATTCTGTTGCTAAGGCCGCTGGAAAAATGGTGGGATCGTTCTATCGACCCAGTAGATATCTCACTGCTGATGAAATTTTCTAACTATATGAGAACCAGGTACGTCCAAGTATGGAAGACTGTTGCCACATCGGGGCAGGAGCTGCTAAGAAGGACTTTTCATACCTTGATAGAGTTAAAAATATACATCGTAACCTCGTAGAAGATGCCTTGTAACCTCTATCTCAGAGAAACGGTGTTGCGAGTTTTTTCTGCTTTATCGTTATTTTCATGGCAAGTGCTCGACTGAGCTTCAAACTATGGCCCCCTACCCAAACATTCAAAATAATCACTCGCCTAGCTAAAACACTATCAATAATTCCCCCACTCTTTATCAGTGCCTAAACCTAAACATAGATTCCATGAACAAAACTTATTTCTTAGAACTGTACGCCTGTGGAACTTTTTCTGCTTTTCTGCTTTCTACAATGTTATTTTCTTCAAGTCAAACCTAAACAAGGTATGTTAGGGAATAGGTCGACCATAAGAAAGAAATATGGTAAATTATATCGTAGACACTTTTTACCGGAATTGAGGGTCAGCTGATCGCCTTTGCGTGTGAATTGCGTGATCAGGTTAGCTGGAGTCAGTTAGTTTGGTTTTGAACGGTGAGAACAGACCACGGCTTAACAGGTCGTCCCCTCTCCGTCACTGGGGCAGACGCTTACGTGTGAGAAGTAATACCTATGCAAGCAAAGACATTCACTTTCAATTCTTCTGCCGACGACATCTGGAAGGTGAATAAAAAAACTATATAAAACCATTCGTTGTCTTGGAGGGAATGAATATTCGTCCAAAACATTTTTCCAGTCTCCAAGAACGAGATGAATTCCAGGGTGACAAGATCAACGACGCATGAAGTATGTATGTCAAAAATACATGTAAAGGCACATACACTGTCACACGAGTGCACAAGTGAACAATTAGATATGAATATATCACAAATAGACAAAAACATTTAGGCGATCACACACAGGGTACGCATTTACGATACAACAATACAACAGTTCTTGATGCTCTTTGCAACTAAAGTACGAGAAATTTACCGAATTTCAATAACTAAATATTACTACTGTACACTATGTACGTATGTTAAAGTGGTCTCTGGGTTTTGATAAGTGGTGATGCCTATGTAAAAAAAGTAACTACTACATATTTTTCCTGCAATGCCACCCAGAAAAAAAAAGCAGGATTGCGAAGAACAATACGAACTATTGTTTTAGAGTTATCCTTATACTGTTACCTGGTTATTATGATCTTGCAAAGTTCGATTAACATTGTGATACAGCTGAATGTACGGCATTCTATCTGAGGGTAGATAGTGGCCCCATCTCTAAAACAGTTAACTTATCGTTATTTTCTCAGAGAATCTTAACGGCACATCAAGTACAATCATTTTAATCGCTAAAAGTAAGATTTTTAAATTTATATTGCTGCGTATGTTTGATTACTCTTACTTTACAGATATTTTATAGATTTAGATATCTTTTTATATCATACAAGCAGACCCCCCGGTGTTGCTCGGGACTCCATACAAATTAGAACATTGACGTTGATGTTAAACATATTTTTTATACTTACGATGAACGGTTTTTTAAATGTTTATATATAATTTTCATTTTAAAGCAACAGGTAATGTATATGAAATAATTTTACGTTCGTGAGGACTAGTAATGCACAAAACATATTACAAATACTTTTAATTTACCCTCCGACAGGTAATTTAAATATATATATGAAACAATTTAACACACTCTTGACATGTATTGTACAACATGTCTATATAGCTATAAACTGAACGTGTTTGTCTGTGTCTGTGTGTATGTCTGTGTACTTTTCCCTACAAAATAACTCTGTCAATTTGTATTCTACCGACTCGAACTTTGATATAAAGGGTACTGAGATTTGGGAAAACCTTTGTAACCCATTTCGGCCAGAACTTTGGTTGTTAAGGAGTCAAAGTTTTACGATTTGAGCTTTAAGAACTCTACCAAACTAATCCGACAATTTAGATATAAGTTCCTTGGACATAGCTCTAGATTAATAACTTGATTTGAGCCCTAAAAAATAAATGTTAAAATTGACCTCTGTGGTCTCTACCAAATTACTCAGACAATTTTTGGTCTAACATTTGAAATTTTGCATAAAGCTTATTCAGAGATAAGGCAAGCTTATTAATCGGTTTGAGTCGAAAATTTGAGCTACCAATATATAATTGTATGTATGGTTGCATGTCTTCCTCAAACTTTCGATAGCGGCGACGGAATTTCACAAGATCACTGCGTTTTTAAACTCGAAACTTCAGACGACAAATACCGAAAAATTGGCGAAAAACATTAATTTCCTAACCCTCAACTGGGCAATTTTCTACGGGGGAGGTCGCTTTTTTCGCCGATATTTTGGAATATAATCTCCTCTTTTCGATTGTCTGGCCTTAATTGAAACTTACGTTATTTCCGGTTTGGCGGCGGTCGTAACAGAAAAGACGTCATGTTTCTCCCCGTTCTTTTCCTGGTTCGCGGTACGGGTTCTAGCCTGACTTCCTATTGCTACGTTTTTTTTTCTCAACATACACCTCCAAATACCCGGGCAACGCCCGGCTTAAATGGTAGTATTAAATAGTTTCTCTTATCACAAAAGCTACCATAATTTAATGAAAATCGAATAATTTTTAGAGGTGTGATCGTTAGGGTTTAGGTATTCTTCAAGTATATATCTTTTACCTATCTCATCCAATACTGAGCCGCACAGTGTCTTTTGCTAGTATATATTTCCATCAATCCCATAGAATCTTGCGCGACGCTGTGTATTTACTAGTATATATTTGCACTTACCCCATTCAATCTCAGGCGACGCTGGGTATTCTACTAATATATATTACCACCTATCTTATGCAATCCTGTTCGAGGCCGAGTATTCTGCTAGTTTATATTTTCACCTATTTTATTCAATCCCGGGCGATACCGTGTATTCTTATATTATACATTTCCATCATTCAATCCAGGGGGACGCAGAGTATTTTGCTAGTATATATTCTCACCTGTTTCATTCAATCCCGGGCGATTCTGGTAGTATATATTTCCATTAATCTTATTCGATCTCTGGCGACGTCAGGTATCCTGCTAGTATTTTTACGCCGCATCCTTTCTTTAAAATGGTATTGCTCGATCCGCGGAGAGGAAATAATCATTATGTTGTCAATATTTTATCAGGTATTTATGTAAAGTAAAACTGTAAGGTCGGACTAAAAATATGTTTGCATCTACGGAAAATCAAATATTACAATCATATTTTTAATAGCAATTATAGATTGTTCGGTATAAAAGTATTAAAATAACTGTCTAACATAATCTTTATCTCAGGTTAGGAACAGTCTTAGTAAAGTATACTACTTTTAAGCATACTTTAAAAATAACAAAAAAATGGATGTAGTCAAAATTTTACGCATAATTATTTTCAGATACTCTAAGTTGCCAGTAGACCACAATTGGCCCTCAAGTTTGATACCAAAATGTAATCATGTTCCTTATGTATGTTTCATTTTCAAAGTATATAAATATAAAGATGACTTATCAACAATTAGACCGCATCATCTTCAACACCTTCAGTTAAACAAGACCTCCTTACAATGTTACTAAAATATATCATTTATTCACAAATGAAATCAATGTAATTTTTCATAATTCTATTAAATGTAACTAACTATGAATGCCTTTAATCGCAATTGCAAGCGAAATGTTACAAGAGAGTCAATGCATATACCAATAGTTCGAAGGCCACTTAAGGATAGCGTTAAAGTGGGTTGTGTAGTCATTGGGGTATTTGTATAATAATCGTATTCAGAAATAAGTTAGGATGATTCAATCATTTACGAGGACAAATGAACATAGACTTCAAAAAAATAATATTGTAGTCAGCTGTAACGCAGACCGGCGTAACAGATTTACGCTCGCTTGCCTATATAAGAGAAAAGCTTTGCTCATCGAATCCAATTTTAAGTTTGGGCAAGATAGGGGCAGACTTATTCATTGGCGATGATTTTTGTTACACGAAGGATTTTTCGAAGAGAATTTCCGAGGGGCGAATATCATACATTAGCGCACATTAAACACTTGCATTAAAAATAGTGATAAATCCGTGACATGCTCACAACGTCTATTCTCTGTGACAGATGCTTCAGAGTATAGAAAAGGGCATCGCCAACTATATTAGAAAGTATGTTGTGATCTTTGTCAAGGCATGATAACATGTTTTCAGCAGCGCCTTTCTCTACGTCGCAACAGTATTCAATCCGGGGACGTAAATGGCACTTATACAGGTTAAGAATTACTTAAGCAGTGAGATATGTACTAGCGCGGACGAATGTTCAAGTCATTTTTCCATCGACTTTTGCTACGGATTTGATGAGTGCGCACCATTTCAGATCGAAAGTGAATGTTAATACAAGAAGTTCGTCTTAACATGAGGCGCCCTCAAGGTAAACACCGCTCAATTCGATAGGGACCAGATGTGGGTCAGTGCGTTGATGATAAAAAAATAATAGTTTGATTTTAGATTAATATTATTTAACGAAGCGCCGTTTCCCAATTAGTACGTGATCAAGATTCGGAGGAGAGGCAACGAAATCTTCCACGTTTCTCGTCTTAGACGTGTTGATATAGATGGCAGTGTAGTCTGAATTAATGTCTACGACTGATCTGATAATGTGATATGAGAGACCATGGATCAAGATCAAGAGTGAAATTGAGCTTGGACCGTGAGATTCTGATTTTTTCTAATCCGACAATACCCATATATACACCTATCATAAAAAATATGATTTAATAATTGAGAAGACAAAGCTTGCTATTCAATAGCTAGAAATATAAAGTAGCAGGTATTTATGCCATGAAATATCGCAGACCTTGGATATGTCCAGAGAATTTTCTTCCAAACAAAAGTGCGTGTGTGGAAGATTCGAGAACCCTTTGATATATTTCTCTTTGCACAAAAACTATAGATCTAAACGAGGGGAGCCGTATTGCATGTCCCTGACAAAGTTGTTTCTGCTTTGGCGGTTGGTCACATTTTTACACAGACTCCAGTAGTAAATGCATGATATACAAGAGGATCATTGTTCTCTGTTTTGAGGGAGATGGCGGATAACCTTTATTTTTAATAGTTGCACCATTAAATTTGCTCTCTGATCGTTTAATCTTTGTTTTTATTCCAATTGCGCATTGCCCTAAATCTTATGTGTTTTCTCCATAATTATTTTTCACAGAAAGTAATTACTTATAAAACATCTTTGTATCGCTTCACATATTTTTTAAGAGATTGTTATCGACTCCCAGATGTCTAATGTTATTTGCAAATATATATTCAGCAAATGATTATCTTCAAGAACTCTGACTGCAGTTCACAACGCTGTTTTTATGACAGGATCGTTTCGAAATATTATTTCCTCGATACCATGGAAGTGATATCCTTTTCGGTTTCGTTTATTTCGTTGCAGATTAGAGTATTTTTAAAAGATGGGTGTCATTTGATAAGTGGATGCTTAATAATATATGGATAATCCAGTAGGTTTCAACGAAGATAGATGCCAGTCTTGTTACATACACAACCTACATACACTCCCACAGTATATGTATATATATATATATATATATATATATATATATATATATAGGTATATTTATATATATATATATATATATATATATATATATATATATATATATATATATATATATATATATATATATATATATAGCCCGTCTGAACCAGACAATATTCTTCATTTCTTCCGATATTTTTTGGATATATTCTCAAATCACCGAACGGTTTTTTTTTATTTGGAATGGCCTTATGTATATTATTGCGTCCACTAGTTGGTGTTCAGCTATATTCTTCAGAAGCGACTGTTTTTGTTTATTTGCTTTCTTTTTCTTCATCTCTATTGAAGATCGATATTGTTATAATTAGTATTTGCCTTTCTAATGGTTACATAGGTGGTTGTAGGATGGGTAAGACTGATTATTTTATTTCAATGTTGATTTTCTACTTGGTATTTTATATTTAATTTGATTTTTTTTGTAAGTTATTGAATACAGTCAGTATAATTGTCACGAGTTTTGATAAAAAAAAACTGTATATAAGTAATTATGAAGTTTTTATTATGAGTTGGCTTTTAGTAATTTCAATCTTAGTGTGCCATTGTTAAGGTACACTCTTTTAGCATAGTAAGTTAAATTATATCGGGCGCTATTTTCAGCTAAATAATATGTTAGTCGTCGGGAAAATGTTGTTGTGGTGAGCCCTATGTAGGCGTTATATGATTTTGTTTTAGATTGAGTCCAAATATTTTTCGTATAAGCAAATAAATTCAGTTATTAGTATTGCATAGTGTGGGCTTAGTATTATTATGTCTAATTATTAAATTGGTGGTTTTAACGTTATTATAATACATTATTTATCCACTCTGTTCTGGTCAGGGAGTCTGTTGTCCTTTTGTAAGTATCAGAGAAAATGTTGTTTTATTTTCAATTAATTTTTAATAGTTTTATGAGCGTATAAACGATTTATTTGAGAAAAGTATTTTTTTTATTTCGGTGTATTTATGTTTGTTGATTCTTTGTAAATCGTTTATGGAGTATATGCTATATTGTAAGAGAGGTGAATCCCATTTGTCATAAGAAAGTGTTATAATTTTCTGGCGTTCCCAATTGTAATTTAATAGTATTGCATTATTGCTGGTAATTTCTTTGTATATTGAGCTCATGTATTTAATTCGGGTGACTAGAATCTACTAATACGCCGATAAATGGTATTTTTATGTTTTGTTCCATGTGTTTGTGCAGGGGTACATATTAATGGATGACGCCGAGTTCATATTGAAAAAGATAAGATGGGGACATTTATATTGACGAGAGATGCCGGACATATATATATATATATATATATATATATATATATATATATATATATATATATATATATATATATATATATATATATAAATGATAGGGGGAAAGACATTTATCCACTTCTGGGATGTTTCTTCTTAACACATATAACGAGGGTGATAGGCGATACATATTCATGTGAGATTTACGAAATTTTCATAAAAAGATGTTTAACACATAACTTTTGATTTGTGGAATGGTGACACGAATGGGACTGGTCGAATGATAATGACGTCAGGAATTCACATTTGTTCTACGTAGTTTAATCTTTCTACCCTTCGCTTCCAAAGGGGCAGCTGGCCACTCTGCCAACTGACTGATTCTACTGATCTCTGCTGACTAGCCGACTCAACTATTCTGCCTCAACTCTGCGATCTGATTAACTGTACCTATTTACTATGCCTCCCCATGTGACAGCGTTAGACACCAGGGTCGTTTTTTTAACGTGGAGAAAAGGTACAAAAATAAAATTTGTCTCAGTCGTGAAGGATTTCTCCTCCACTGAAAGAGAACACGAAATGGAAGTGCAGCATATGAAGAACAGATACTACACTTTGATCTTGTCCCGGACTGTAGCTCCTATATTGAGAATTCCGTTTTTTTTCTATTACGTCATAAGTCTGGTTCCAAAATGTGACCACCTCACGTGGCTAAGCACCTCTTTTCCGAACACACTTTTGAGGACAAAGAATTCTCAACTAACCTATTTTTTACATAACCTATTTTTATCACTACATTTTTTATTTTGTTTGTTCATTCTTTTAACAGGCATTTTTAATTCAGTTTGCATAAAACATCGAACAATCAATTCTTTTTACGCTATAAACAATATCTAACTATTTATCTCTTAACCTACAAGGTTCGAGTCTCGGCTTATCCTTATCTCATTTTCACTTATCGAATGTTCTTCTTATTACAATGGAATGGGGAGAGTCTTTCCTTGTAACACTGTGCAAGTTTGAAGATGATGTGTATATCTAGGTTTAGTTAGAGTTGATTGTTTTTAAACCCTTCCCCTGATTTCAGGGTTATTTATGTTGTGGGTTTGCGTTTGGATAATTATTATTATTTTTGTTGCTTTAAGTATGTTGTTTAATTTATCGTTTTGGCTGAGTAATAGAAGGGTGTATAATTATTTATGTAAATATTTCTGGGTTGCTTGCATTGGGTGTAGACACGTGAGATAGATTTGTATTGCTCAGTATATATATATATATATATATATATATATATATATATATATATATATATATATATATATATGGGGGGTAAACACCCCACAATAATCTATTAATATGATACAATTGTAAGAAACGACATTACACACGTTTTTATGTCATGCAATATTCGTCTCAATGAAGTATTAACCAATGTGTTTTATCATCATGATGCTTACTAATTTTATGTGGCGGGGGAGTGACGCCGTGCTTTAGCCGAATGTAAAATGCGCTTTAGTATGGCGTTTTGATTTGTTCAGATTTCGTATATATAATTATAGTGGTGTGATCTCAAAAGTAAAACAAAACGTATTTGAGTGTCATCATCTAGAATCGAAACCGTAGCATTCATGGCTGGGGGCGTTACCGTTGCACCAACATAACACGCATATAAACTGATTCAAAATTAGAAAGTAAAAATAATCATATATGAATGTACAAAGGGTATAAAGATGTGTGTTTTTTTTTTATTTTAACGCCCTGTTCAGGGTGTTAAATTAAAAATGGAAAACACCTTTATACGGTGCGTAATTAATCCAATCATTTGAGGCCCTTAGCGCCGCTCTGCCACTTTGTGTATGGGATGATATAGAGGTTTTAAATATGAGGAATGGAAGACAGACTTGTTTTTATATATCAGAGTATGTATGTTCCTCGTATATGTCGATTAAATATAAAAAATATATCATTTACTTAAGGCATTTTGAATGTCATTTCGCCTGAGATTCTATGCGGATTATACAAGCTGTAAACAGTAAGCCGAATGATAACAAAATCAAGTTTATTATTTATTGCACTTTTGATCGTTAAAAATGAACCGCCGTAAATATAGTCGAAGTGTGAGATAGCGAAATATGTCCTACTCTACCGCATTCCTGCCATATGTTGCGAATTTTACAAACGTGATATATTTATATAGCCAATGCTAAATCTGAAATAATTATAAAATTTCCTTCCTAATCTAAAGTTTAATCGCCGGAAAATATAGGTATTGACATTTATTTAAATTTAAGCACTTGGAAAATACTCAATATCAATATTTGACAATGTGAACATATATTAAGCCTGTTGTAATTTTACGTAATCATTACATTTGAAAATGATTATATCGACACGTAAAAAGTAGCATGTTTATCAAAATATAATTAACATTTCTAGAAATTGAAATACTAGATTATACATTTCTAGGACATTTGTTGACTCATAAAAAAATGAGTGCCTTTCACACGTGAAACACGCGTCTAGCTGAAACCACTGCCAATAATTTCCCAAACTCATGACCAAAACTTCTTTTTTTGAACTGTTGGTCTCTCTTCGGTTTCTTGTTTTCCAGCTGACTATAACTTAGTTGTCTAAAAATCCATCGCAAACACATTCTTTATGAAACAACCTTTTAAGTAATCAAATCTACAAAATTCCCTTTACTAAGGATTACTACGATATTATCCTATTAATTACTGTGCACTCAATTACCCTTATCCTCGAGTGGCCCACAACCTTTATAAGTGGTTTATCCTCTGTAAAAAATATATATTTTAATTTACCGCATACCTGTTTCCTTTCCAGGAGATCGTCTTTTTATACAATGTATTTTTGTAAGTAACCGGTCCCCTCGTATTTGCATATAGCGTTTATTATCTAAATTTATTAGACGTTGCATTAAAAATAGAAACATTCTTATATGGTTCATTATTTACAGTTAGAATTATAATGATATTTTTTATTCCTTAAACTCCAACTGTTCTTGAGGAGTTCTTAAACGCGACGATAAATAAAACGGCCATGTTTTAAACTGTACAACAGAAAGACCAGAATCAAAAATAGAAAATAATCACTGGGCTATGCATCATGCGATAACAGATGTTAGATATGTTAGGTCACGTTGAGAATTGCATATCCGTTTTACCGAATCCATGTTTATTGAGTCCAAAATGCGCAGTCAGACATTAGTAAATTCGTAATTGCATCCAAAGCGAATTACATGTGACAACGGTAAAGGTTAGATAGACTGTTTATGATTACTATTGTGGAAGCGACATAAATATTCCTTAAATAGTAACTTTTAAAAAGATGTCAGGCATGTAAAACTGCAAAGAGATAAACATTCAGTTGAGGTAGGTATTTGAAATACAACAACCTAATAACGGAAAACTATGTCAAGGTTATAATCTGAAGAATTCTCCGCAGAAAATATCTAATATATTTCATGCATTTGATGCATCAACCTTTTTATTGACAGTATTTTAAAAAAACGCATGCGTCTCTTAGATGTAAGAAACCTACGGCTGAAAAACGTCATGTGGATGTTTTCCTACACACACACTGTAATTATATTTCCTTTATCAAAATACTCGCTCATTGAATATGAAGACACAATACATATCGTTATAGTCACGGAGATTTCTAAAGTAACCTCATGTTATAAATTATAGAGTTGTAATACTAGAGTGCATTTTTAAATATTAACGTAATATAACTTTTAGTATATGTTGAAGATACTAGTTCAGTTATCCATTCATTAAATCTCTTTTGAACTATTTTCTTACACTTATGTAGTTATTTTTATTTTCCATTTTAAATTATATACGGACATATACAATCATATAAGTGTACATTTAGTTTGTACCCTTCGTTGAACAGCGTTTAACGGTTGGCTATGTAAATATTTATATACCCGTACAAGGATAGCAATGTTAGTAAAAAGATCGATTAGATTTAAAAATAAAAGAAAAGTATAACACAGTTTTGCAAAATAACGTTGAAATATGTAGGCCCCCCCGTCTTTAAGATCAGTTTGCGATATTTAAAGTGAGATGAAGTAAATGGCGGCCACTGACGTTCTTTCAAGAATATATATTTTCTTGAAATCTTTGATTCTTGCGTTACCGGTAGCTGACAGGCGGCGGAAGTAAATTATGAATTATGGTCGATTTCATCCGACATAGACACATTAAACTGAATTTAAGACTAAAGATATATCAAATTTATAAATGGTATATATTAAGATTTGCTATCGAAATGCATAATTTTACTTTATATAAAATCATTTACGTGCATACAAGCAAATGAGGAAAATTATAACATATTCTTATTACTTTGATGACGAATACGATGGCCTTACATAACTTCCCAGACGTGTTTAGTATACATCTTTTATTGATAATATACATATACAACACTAATCTCCTCCGAAACAAATTCCCTCGGCTTCAGCGCATTTGTTGTACCGCTGCAATATCTTCTCGAAGGTGCCATTGAAGTCCACTTGTGTGGACGTGTCACTGACCCCCGTCACAGCTTAACTGACCTCCTCTGTTATTTACAAACGACAGAGTTTATGGTTTTCATTGAGCTTAGAGTATAGCCTAAAGTCCGACGAAGCTAGATTCTCTTCATTGAACGGATAAATAACTTCTTTAGAACCCATCTTGGTCATGACTGCGTCTTTTTGGATTGTTGCTTAGAGATATTGTGACGAGTTTTGCAAAAAAATCTTCCACATCTTTAGCCCCCGCCCGAAATATTTGTATGTACAGTGTTCTCGCTGGCATCAAACTATGTACGTACTCTCTCTATAAACTCACAACGGTCCTAGCCCATTTTCCTATTGGCAAATCAACGCTGATGTGTTGACATATGTAATCATTTTACGCTTCCAATAATCCAAATCAGAATCTTATCCTACGTGATTACTTTATGTCACTTTAAATCTGATGATCGATACATGCAAGATAATCTAAAAACTGCCTGTAACAGCCCTCCTCTTTATGTTGAATATTTTCAACTTTAAAACAGGATAGTATAGTATATCATTTTTCTGAATTGTACTCACGTGCAATACTTAATGAGCAGGCGTATTTCAATTCTTGTTATGGATGTTCATTTATTGTTGACATAATAATAATTGGTCAACCTATAAAGTGTGCATAGGCTGGAATGAAAAAATGGTCACTTCAAAGGAAAACAACACTACAGCTTTTTTTCAAAACTTTTATTGGGAAAATAAATTCAGGTAATGTTATTATGTAGTAGAGCTGACACCTATTTAATGTAGTTGCGTTCAGCCTTACATAACATCTCGAACTAGTCCGAGACACTGAGCATCGCTTTTTCCTCAGGCACCGGTGGGATATCAACGAATATTTTGCGGATACGGCGATCAGACTGGCTTTGATGCTCTGAAAGTTCGTATTGGCTATGTTCTCGACGTATGATTGAACAAAGCAGATCATCAGGTCCTAGTCAGAGAAAAATCGGGACGAGGACAGTGAGACAAGGCTTTAAAGTCGTAGCACTATTTCTGAAGTGACGCCCGGTTCAACTTAAGAGTCGGTTGCTCACGCTGAGTGTGCCAGCCCACACCTGCTTACACTAGGGATTTTCACGCCCTTCAGCACATCCAGGTGCAATTTGATGCTAATTTTCAAACCGATTTTAAGTTGCGATGTGGCATGATGTCGCGCTGAGTTGAAACAACACAAACGGAAATAACCGCGTCTAGAAATTTTGTGGAAGTCCGGCATGAAGCGTAAACCCGTTAGTATTTGCATTTTTGAAATCGCTTTTGAATCGGTGTGAAAGAATGAGTTATGTAGCGGCGCATCTCCAATCTGACGCAAGGAACATTGTGTTTGTTCCAGACATGATATTTGCCCTAAAACTCGTTGGAGTGTACACATCTGCCCATTTAGTAGTCTGCAACAAGGAAAACAGTTTTGATCAAATTTAAATAGAATAGTGTGCTCTTTTCGAAAGTGACATCTTTCCACCTGTAAAAATAAGATACTGAATTTTCAAGATTTAAGAATGTTAAATGATAGCACAAAATGTATTTAAAATTATTGGACGCATCTTATATATTTTTATTACTATAAATGTGTGTATGTGCTTACATATTTCTATGCATATGATCAATTTCTTAAAAATAAATCGATCATTATTTAATATGAGACACCGCTATTGTGTCCATAAAAAGGGTAGTGTAATCTCTTTTTTCTGTTTTTCATTTCATATACTCATTTTTATTCTTTTTTATAAATAGTTTTTTAATATGATACAAATGAAATATTTTCCCATTAGACTCATCAAGCACAATGCAACCTTCAATATCAAATATGAATGAAATTAAGTTTATATCTATATAACCTAATTAAGAAATAGGGGATGCTGTCATTCATTTGAAAACCATTTACATAATACACATATGTATATTATACTATACACGCGTACACACAGACACACAGACAGACACATCCACACACTAATGAATATATATATATATATGTATATGTATATATATATATATATATATATATATATATATATATATATAAGATTGAATTGTTAAACACACTTACATTGATATAGAACATCAACATTTTATCTCCATATATAATACTTTAATTGCAGAAATTCACCTGTTGATTGATTATTTTTGCAACAACCAATGCCATATACATATTTATTATATCTAGACTAACAGGCATTATCTTATGAAAGTTTAGAACGATATTTTATTCATATTTACTAATTATAATAAAATTATACATTTAATCCAAGGTGCAAAAACATCACAATGGATACTATATGTAGATGAAGTAGTTCCCATTTTGCATCTAAATAGCCAATACTCCTACCACCCTAGTCAAAACCGGGAGGAACTATTTGCATTGTACATATATTGTGCTTGAAAAATTCGTAACTGGATCATAAATACATGGATATGATGTTCCAATTCAAAAATAATTTTTCTCATTCTGATTCTGAGTTGGGATCATTACTATATTTACGATGTTCGCAAGCTTAACGAACTCTAACGTATCATTGAAAAAGGGTGTCGCAGTGACACCTAGTGTTTTAGTCTTTTTAAATTGCTGCGGTCAGGTTCTTACATTTTTCGACGTCAACGATAACTACAAAATTTATATTTGTTCTCTCCCTCTCTCTAACTCGCTTTTAAAATTTCTTTTTATATCGAAGATAAAACAAAAACTAATTTCGACGTGAGCATTATCTACAACAGTTTTTATTTCCTCTTCCTCTTTTTCTGCTTCCTTGGCTCACTTTCATTGGTTCGTTTTAAGCCGAAATACCAAAAAAAAAAAAAAAAAAGAATATATTCTAAGCCGTCAACATTTTTATAATATTTGTAATTTATTTTCTCCCCCCCCTATCATTTTCTCTTTAGATCGGGTTTTGCATTTCTTTTTATGCCGGAAAATACCCATATTTGCGTCGTCAACATGATCTACAATAGTTTTTTTGTACTTAAACCCCGTATTTCTATCTCTAATCTCTCATTCACTCGCTCGCTCATTATATTTTTTATTCCACCGGAAAACATTTTACACACTAATCTTTATGTGAAACAAGTTTCCCTCCTCTCTTTTTCTCACTTTATATACCTCCCGCTCCTTCGCTTGTTACATATCTTCTCATGTCGAAAAAAACAAACATTATTCGGGTCAACATTATTTACGATAGTTTTTTTTTTATTTCCTCTCTCTCTTTCTCTCTCTCTCTCTTTCTCTCTATCTGGTCCCCCCACCGTCCTTCTATATTCTTCCTAACCCTTACTCATGCCTCTCTCATTATACGACTTTAGAATTTTAAAAATCTATCAGAACTTTAAAAACACTTTCCACTCTGTAAGACAGATACATCTTCATCATATACTCATGGTCCCAAATTTAGAAGCAATTGTAATTATGACTACCTATTTCATTCAATAACTAGCTTCAATTATGCTAATTTTAATGATATCTTCATATTAAAGGCTAGTACATGTCAGTTTAATTTTGCTTTTTTAAGCCTTTAATACTGTATAAATATAAGAGCATTTAGTCCGGATAATTGTGACATTCTCTTTTCTATTCGAAAAATAGCACAATCTCGGCTGGTCGTAATTTGCTTCATTTGTAGCGTCAATCAGCTTCCACAGCAGCGTGTAAAAGGCTTCCGTTTCTCAAAAAATTATCTACATTTTCTTATAATAATATCCCGAATGCACCTTTTCTACTTGAACCAATTTGTGAATTATTTCAGAAAATTGCGTGTTTGGCTTACCTCGAGTTATCTTACATTTACGGGGTACATTTGTTTTTTGTTTTGTTTTTTTATCCCGACCAACCACTTTTAATAACATTTTGGAGTTTACCGTCCTTCCACTAGTCACTAGAACACACATTCACGTAAACTCATTTTTTTTTTACTTGAAGTTTCATTAAAAACTTTGCAAGCAATATCTGAATGCGAATCTTGTTAACGTTTTCCTCTGTTGAGAAAAAATACCTTATTCGAAATTCCGTGGATTAAGGACAATCAACAGAGTTGTGTTTCTTTTTTTGAGAAAATAAAGGTTTTAGACGTTGCTAAAGATTTTATCAACATATGCTAATTCTTTGTTTATATATATATATATATATATATATATATATATATATATATATATATACATATATATACATCTCTCTCTCTCTCTCTCTCTCTATATATATATATATATATATATATATATATATATATATGGGTGTGTGTGGAGGTACCGCCTATTCCTTTATGTCGGTATACATGTGTGTATGTGTGCATGCATACATGTGTATGTAAGTAAGTGTGTATCTATCGACTTCTTTCGGTTAAAATTGGTGTGTGCAAAATGTGTGTGTATATATATATATATATATATATATATATATATATGTGTGTATCTATGTGTCTATCTATCTTGCCATATGTCTGGATATATATATACATATATATATATACATATATATATATATATATATCTATAATATAAAGTTGAATGTGTGTGAGAGTGTTTTATGTGTGTCTGGTCACGAACAGACTCCTATATGCTTTATTATTTAAAAAAAACGATTGCATATAATGATAGAAGATGTATCGAGACACAGGAATGGGTATGCGTCATCTGGCAGAATGGTGGTTCATTAAAATTGTGGGGTGTGCGTTCGCGTCTGGTCCACAAATTATGGAAATACAAATGTAAAAAAAAAAACGTTTACAGGTGTTTTCGATACAGATGTACATAAGCATACTTTGATGAGTATATTTACTTAAAGAAGGATGGTATGATAAAATTGTGGAGTCTGCGTTCGCGCCTGGTTTCCATAGAATGGAAGTAAGCACAAACTATAATAAATACTTTTCATATCTATCTGCGTAAATATACTTTGATAACTATGTTTCAGTTTGAAGAAATATGGTATAATAAAATTATGGGGAGGTCGTTCGCACCTGATCTCTATAGAATGGAAATATGTCAAAAAGTTTAACACATTTTTTTAATATAGATCCACAGAATATTGTGATAAGTGTTTCAGTATGCACAGGTATGGTATAATAAATTATGGGGTTTATCTATTTTATTTTTACTTTCGTCATATGTTGCTTTGGTTTTGATACCCCGAAATTCGAAGCTATCACTTTTCGCAACCTATCATACTTTCATAAATCAGAGTCCATTTTCTGAAGGCTGTTTTTGAACGCAGTCAACGACAGGTACTTTAGCTAATATATATATATATATATATATATATATATATATATATATATATATATATATATATATATATATATATTCCTTTGTGAATAATCTTATATTTTTATTACATTTTCCCCCAAAGAAGGCACATTACCACTTTGATGGAGGAGCTTACTATCAGGGACATAAGCTACAGGGGTACGATGTGGGGAGTTGGGCAGCAAGATATCGGTTGACGTTACACTTGAACTTCTGCGTCTAAGTACAGTCTGAGATGCAGTGATTTGCAAGGGAATTTCAATGTCTACCGGTTCTTGGGAAGAAACTACTGTAGTAGAGGATTCTCTTATATCTAGGGATCTGTACTGTGAATGAGTGGGATTTAGCTGCTTGACGGGTTTGTTGCGGGAATTTACTTACAATTGCTTGTATTTCGTCGGAACATTCACCGTTAAAGTACTTGTAGAACAGGCAGAGGGAGGCAACATTACGTCGATGGGAGAGAGGCTGAAGCTTAAATTACAGTTCAGGGCATATCAGGTTTGCGACTGTCTTTTGAACCTTGTCTAGGAGCGAGAGACTAGTTGCAGATGCACCAGCCTAATTATGACAACAATACTCCATGCAAGGGAGAATGGTGTCTTTATAGACGCACATGATACTTTCGAGCGTTAGTAGGTTTCTAGCAGGTAGTGATCACTTACCTTCTTCGAAGTGGTCCCAACGTAATTGTGCAAAATCATGTTTCTAGTGAACGTTACACCGAGGAGTTTGAAAGATGTACTTCAGATAACGAGTATTTGGCCATTGCTATTGGTGGTAGAGAATGTTGCTTTTTATTATTGAAGGAAACTAGTTCAGCCTTGGCAGAATTGAATGTGATCATCCATTTTTTGCCCATTCTACTACAGATTTCAGGTAATCCTCTAGGGTGTCTGCATTTCCTGAGATATGTGTTCATTTGTTTTCCTGACGTGTCTGTTATAGATCGTGGTGTCATCAGCATATATATCCATCTCAGAGACAATTTGTCAGGTAGGGCATTTAAGAATGCCATGAATAATAGAGGTCCGAGGATATACCCTTGAGCCAACCCCGTATCATATTGTTTAGAGGTACGATATTCAAGGACAATCTGGATGCTTCTCTTATCCAAGAATGACTTAATTATGTTAAGTATTCGTCCAGTTATTGTAGGGGAATCTTTGACTTACTTGACTAGCATGTGTGCATAGTTCAAAGGATCGGTCGTAGAACGAAATGAAAGGAGCAGAACGGGAAAAAAAACAATTAATCACGTGGCTGTAAATGTTTATGCACAGTAGACTGGTCTATAAAAGCGGGCGGGAAGCAAACATAAGTCGAGGTGAAAAAAGGAGTATTACTTCCGTAGACGTGTGAAAGTCTGCTGGAAAGATTGTTGTGTTTGGCATTCGGAGTATCTGAAACAAGTTGAATTTAACTGGAAAATTGGTGATTTAAGTCCCAGATAAATAACGGTTGAGATATTTAATTATACGCTATTGCTGCCCTTAAAAAACTGTGATGCGAAAACAGGAAAAGAAAAATATAGAAATATTCTACTTTCGCTTGATAGCAAAGTTTGATGTATCTACCATTTCAACGTCTGTCTTCGAATGGGTTAAGAAGACTGAGAAAATCTGTAAACTGTGCAAAATTAAAGAAACATCCACAGTCACCCTACTGAGGTTTACCGGAGCAACCTATGCAGTCTAACAGCAAGTCGCTTAAGCTGTATAAGTTTACATTGACGACACCTACGTTAAAGAGAACATAATGTCTGCAGATGCGGGTCGAATAAAACTTTTTTTTGTTTTAATACCGAAACCCCCTAATGAATGGGATGCCCCTGTTGGCCCTTGAGGTCTGAAAGGAGGACAATACTTTGCGCTGGAAGCGAGGGGGCCGATTGTAGAGACACATGGTATATTGACAATGCGCATTGCTTTATCTTTGCGGTAAATTATTGGGGCATCTTTCTATGAGCGTAACCGATCGGCGACAGGCATAATAAAAACACGAGTAACTACATTAACCAAAGGATGGAACGACATGGTGGATGATGACACTCCAGTAAATAATGGGTGAAAAGTTTACTAGAGTATATAGGAACGATCCTGCCAGGGATGAGTAGTATGCATTTGGAAACGAACTGAATGCATGGGTTGGCACAAGTTCACTCGCTACAGGCGTCTTGTTGGAAAAAATGTGTGTTGTCGTTGAAAATTCGTGATAGCTTCACCTGAAAAATGATGCCCACCATATAAATTTGACAGAACTTGATGCCACGCCAATACGCCTGAACCTTGCTTTGCAATGGCAGACCAAGATTGTGCATTTCTACACTGCATCATTGTGTATTTACCACTGGTTGACCGACACCTTTACTGGAAAGGCTCGAGTTAAGACTAAAGCGGCAAGTGAGATGTAAGTACGAAAAGAATGTCAATATTAAAGCATCTAGTTAACGAATATAGTTTGCAGGTGAACATTCCCTTAGATTAGTCGGTGAAACATTTTGCTGAGAACTTGAATCGACTACAAAAGAGACGGGCTGATGTAAAGAGGCAGCGATCTCATCCCCCGACACTAAAATGCACGACCGTAACAGATTAATTTACATCTGATCAGATCCGCCTAATACACCAACGGAGTGGTCACCTCTGAATTCGGAGGACCACATATTTTACCTAAATAGTGTGTCCAGTAACTACAAGAACATCAATCAAGGCAGCAAGACCTTCACGCGAAGAATGTCAGCGAATTGATCTGGCACTGTGCCAATCGCAAAAAAGGGAAGGTTGAGGTGGAGGGCGACTGGTGTCAAGTAGATATGGATGTGACGCATTATGAATGGAAGCAGTTTTTTATCTTACTAGTTTCTGGCCTGACGCGTTTCACGATATGGCGCCTGTTTACACGACAGGGTGCATCAAGCTTTATTCGACAGTTGATAGTTGTCGTTCTTGAACGCGGTGTCCCGCTTGAAATCATAACTGATAATTCCACAACATTTCGATGTCAAGTATTTTAGAAATTCACACATGTATGGGGGATTAGAACACGTTACCGATGTGTATATTTTCCTGCAATTAACGATTAAGTGGAGCTGTGTCTCCGCACCGTTAAAAGCATTGCAGCAAGACACAGTGTTCGATTCCGAATGTTGAGTACTGGTAAAACGTGACACCAAATGACGATGCAGCACGAACAATTGCACCGGTCAATGGGATTTACCGAAAGGAACAGCGAATAAAAGGAATAAATATACAACTATCAGTGGGTTAATTCGTCAATATAAAGTGGGAGACCGTGTTTGGATAAAACCCCCGAATGCTTGGTGGACTGTGAAATTTTTCAGAGGACAAAGAACTAAAATCATAAATCCTTAGACTATGTTGATTGATAATGTACCACGTGAAATATATCCACCCTTCTATTCCTCTACTGATTCTGAGGACGATGGGCAGGATAACATACAGTTCATGGATGATCTTCATCGCATACTGTCTATTCATGGGAGCATAGAAACACTACCTACAGAAAAGGGCATGATTTGGCATACAAGTGTCGATAATTATGATAAATATTGATACGAAGAACTGATGTCTCCGATTCTTTATAGAAATACCCGGGAAATACGAATACTGCCCCCACCCTTGATTGTGAAACAATGCCTATAGAACCATAAGGGGGATGAGGAAACATAATGAGAAGATGAGCTCGAGGAAGTCATAGCTCCGATTCTGCGAAGAAGCACCCAACAAACACAGATACTTCTCCCCTCCTCTGATTCTGAAACACCACCAATGGAACGACGAAAAGGAATAATTTAATATACTGGTGGCAATAACAGATGTAATAAGGAGCAGGGCAACAAGGAATGATGTCACCGATTCTTCAAAGACGACTGCCCAGTTACCCTGTTTGTTATCAAGAGATCAGGAGCGAGTGTAAGGAAACGCGTCACTTACTTGACTAGCACATGTGCATCATTCAAAGGGTCGGTCGTAGAACAAAATTAAATGGTGAGAACGGAAAAACAACTCACATGGCGAAAAAGTCTGTTTTATGGTGAATAACACGTGGATGTGAATGTTAATGCAAATAAGACTGGTCAATGAAAGCGCACGTGAATAGAGGCTGCATCTAAAAGTCTACATTACACACGTCTTAGTAGTGGAATCCTTTGCCTCCAGCTCCTAACCTTCACATGCTAACCGACTTACAGTCATCACTAAGCATCTATACATTTCTACCTCTAAGACATGAATTAGAGTTCATTCTTATCCAGTTTGGTACTTACCAGCCAAAGTATATGCTCAAATGCAAGGCGATCAACATTACATAACAATGGCTCTTTCTAGATAGATTTGCAACGATCAATACAAAACCGAATCCGATATTCCCTTTTATGCAAAACGCTCGATGACTCTTAAATAAAAACTAAAATTATCTTACTTCAATAGTAGAAAAACACTAACACCTACACATTCTATCTAGTCGTATCTACTGAACACTTACCTTAATATATATTTACTTAATTATACATACGGAATACGCCTTGACTAAAAATTTACCTCCGTTATACCCGTACTTTACTGCAACTACATATTTACCCTCCTGTAATCTAAAATGTACAGTGTCTGGGCAAAGTTCTTAGCTCACTTCCTTATACCTACTCACACTGTAACGTTATCGTGTATCTAATCAAGCATATAACTTTAAAAAATGTAAAAATCCAAAGGTAAACGTCTTAATTCACACTAATGCCTTTCTAACAATCCTGCTCACATAGTTGCTTCCACTGCATGAATTTTTTCTCCTTATTAACAATGAAATAGCAATGCTCCTAAATTACGTTGAAGAGTGTAACTATTCATTGAATATATAACCTCTACAAACTAACCCTGTAATATTAACTCACCACGCAGTGTCGCAGAAATACTTGAATTAGGACACAGACGCGGAGCAACCCCTCTCAGGGCTGATAGACCCAGTAGATCTTCCCAGATCATCCGTCTAGGAGAAGGAAAATTCGGAAACTAAACCTAAGGGGTCGGAGACTCCCCTAGTCTTTGATGACCACTTTCCTAGAGCTGGTGACTCAAACAAATTACCGGTCTGCAAACCTAAACTGCTTATAGAGTAGATAGGCTCTATCTATCGTCCGGCTTCCATACTCCTTCTTTGCCTATTAGTCAGACGCAGAGACGCTATCACAGTGATTCCGCAAAACACTGAGTGGTAGGTCTTGTTTCTTGTCCAGGGCAAAGAACGCCGTTTTCCCCACTCCCGACGTAACCCACTCCTCAAATCCTAGCACTTTGGAGTGATTGAATACTTGTGCTATTAGATTGGGTTGACCTTCTTTGAATGGGTTGAGGGCACCGGATTGACAGTTCCTGGCTGCTGTTTCCAACTGGTAGTACAGGGCCGTAATTCTTTGGTAGTGCTTAGAGCGCTGCTCCATCAACAATTGTATAATATCGGGGTTTTTGTAGTGTCATGTCGCGCATGGAAAGGAACCCTGCACTCATCCCCGATGGGCTTTCCTTAGGTCACAGTTATAATTGAAGAAAGGCCAGCTGTTGGTCTACTGGTGTTGCATGCCTGATACCCTGCATAACTTGTTGTTCAGCTCCCCCTTACCCAACTGAAACTCTTTAAAACATGATGACAGTACAATAAAAATAAGCGTAAACCAACCTTGGGGGCAAACAAATCCAACTTGCCTCCTCCCTTGAGGCTTGCATTCATGAACATTCGTGGGCTTAGAACTAATTTAGCTGGTGTTGTGTAACTGACGCGTCACGCGCATCACGTTGTAACGGGAACGATGTCCCGGGCCTGCGTCGTCCAGTGGTGGACCCCTCCAGCGTGACCAGACTTGTACTGGTCCCTGGAAAACATACCTCCGCTGCTCAAGGCACGTTAAACGTGCATGACCCCAAGTCCGTGTGGCAACATTGTTCTCTTCGGCCGTTAATCTGGTTTCGTGTCGGTGTCTTCGTCGTCTGGCGTCAGGGCATACCTGAAATAAACTGCATCTTCACTTATGCCGGCAATCGAAAAACAAAGAAAAAAACTCTGAGGTCATTTTCGTTTAAACCAAATAAAATAATTATTTGCAATCATTCTACATTTGTTTAACGTCGTGTTTTCGTTATCCGCGCTTCGTGATGCAGGTTGTATACGTGAGATTTCAGGTTAATTCTCTAGCTAAGAACAAGCACTTTTTAAGTTAGTCCTTACTGAGACTTCTGCCCCTGCCTCTCACCCCAGGCGGCCGATGTGTACGCTTCGCTCGCTGACCAAAGACTGCCAAAACCCTTCTAACTCTTTTTCGAGTAGGCGATCGTCGTTTGTATCAAAAGCATCTTCCTTCCTTTTCTCCATTATCTTCTATTCCCCCTCTTTCTTCTCTTGTGAATTTCTTTTTCTATCCCTCTGTTATCTTATTCTTTTCTCTTTCTCTATTGTTTTGTGAACATATCTGTACAAACTAGCTTGGTGGTCTCTGAGTTAACACACCGCGGGTCCCCGACTCCGAGCAGACATTTTGGAGCCCAATTCTCGAGACTGTCCGAATCAATTAAAAACTCATTCTCACCAGATCCAACTAGAAGAATAATCTCCTTTTTTTCCGCCATTAAAACAGATATCATGTCTGCCGAACAACCGCCTGTCTTAATCTTTGACACAGTATCAGCACGCCCCCCTCCCGGCCATAAGCATTCTTATCTTCACCTAGCTGAACGGGACACCCGGCATCGTCCGGTGTCCCGTCACAGTTGAAGCATTTCTCCTAACAATACCCTGGATATCTTAGTACTAAGTGAGATTAACCTACACTCCTCATCCCCTCTAACTACTTTAATATACCTGGCTATCTCACACACTGCCGTATGGACACTGAAAGACATATGCATTGACTTGGAGTCTACATTCGTAACACCATCCCCTTGACTAGAGAAACAAACGTAGAATCGGACGATCAAGCCTGTATGTGCTTTAGACTAAACATACAACTTTACATTAGCGAATATTATTTACTCTACCGATATCTCTCCACCCAGGACTGCACGATAATAAAGAACGTCTCCGACAGCATAGATACGGGAGTCTCCCTCGACACTAGCGCACAAGTACATGTATTTGATGACTTTAATGCCCACCAGAAAACTATTGCTATATCTCACTCCCTATCACAAATGGTTTCGTTTCAAACCCGTTTCCCTTACCAGCGAGAACAACACACATCACTTCAAGATCTGTTTCTGACCACAGTTCCCGATGACTGTATAACAAATGCTGAGAGCCAACTCGGGAACGCTGATCATGCAGTGATAATGGTCGAAATCGCTTTAAACTCTACACCCAAAACTGAAGAGGCAGTGCTCAAAACAACGAGATACTAAAAAAAGGCTGAGTGGGAAACCATCAGGGGTCTTATCAGAGATGCCACATGGGGAAATAGTTTTTTCTCTTACTGTTGAACGGTGCGCAAATGAGACCACTAAATGGTTCAAAACGGCAAATGAAGCGCATATTTCCATGCGGAAATTTTATAGCAATCACCACTCTCCCCAATGGTTTACTTCGACTTGCGCAACTGCCATTGTTCAAAGTCAGCATGCATACCGCAGATTTAACCGACAAAAGTTCATTGCAAACAGGCAGAAGTATATAGAAGCTAGAACTAACGTTAAGAAAAAAATAGCGACAGCTAAGAGAGAATTTACTGAAACCACTAAAAAACGCACCGAAGCACAAAAATTAGGAACTCGGGTACTTCTGGAAAATCTACAACAGTGTAATAAATAATGGTCAATCAACAGTTCGCCCACTAACCAACAATCAGGAGGTTGTTTGTTCAGCAACCGACAAGGCTAATATGCTTGCCAGTAGGTTTGCCTCAAGATCCACACAGGACTCTGCCAACCACCCCTGCCTGACCTTCCTTTGCGGACAGACGCCACGCCAGATGATCTAAAACTAATCCCTGCTATCATAAAAACCTTCACATTTCAAAAGCATGTGCACTCGATCTCATCCCAGCTCTACTATAAAAAAAGGTGCTCAGCCGAAGTTGCTCAAGTTCTCTCCAAACTCTACAAAAATGCCTTAATGAATCTTGCCTTCTGGGCTGTTGGAAAACTGCTTCTGTGGTACAAGTATTCAAGAATTCTGGCTAAAAAACAGCCCCATCAATGTATCGCCCCATTAGCCTCCTCCCACTTTTTGCAAAAATATGTGAGACCATAATTAACCATGCTCTAGTCCATCACCTTACAGATGCTACACTTCTAACTGACCAACAATATGGATTTAGACCACCCCGTTCCTAAGCAGACATCATCATTGTAATATCTGAACGTATATACCATTCACTGGACAAAGTCTGTTGCCAAGGTCGCTGGAAAGGTGGTGGGATCCTTCTACCGCTCCAGAAGATATCTCACTACTCATGCAATTCTCTATCTATATAAAAGCCAAGTACGCCCAAGGATGGAATACTGCTGCCATATCTGGGCAGGAGCTGCTAAAAACAGCCTTTTCAGGCTTGACAGAGTACAAAATAGACTTCTGGGCTTAGTGGGGGATGCCCTTTTCTCTTCCCTGCAATCTGTCTCCCAAAGAAAGACGTTGCAAGTCTATCTTTGTTTTATCGTTATTTCCATGTCAGGTGCTCGTCTGAACTCCAATCTCTGGTCCCCCCTCGCCAATCTTTTAGGAAAAACCCCGTCTAGCTGAATCCACTGTGAACAATTTTCCCCACTCTTAATCCATGCCTAAATCAAAACGTAGATTCCATGAACAAAGTTTCTTTCTTAGAACTGCACGCCTGTGGAACACTGTTCCGTGTGCCTGCTTTCCACCTGACTACAACCTGGATGTCTTCAAGTTCAACGTAAAAAAATCCTGACGAACCGCCCCCTTAAGTAGACACTTTATTAAATCTCCACACTAACGTACTGCACTTACAATAACCCTTACCCTGAGTGGCTTTCGGGGCTTGATAAGTGGCGACCCCCTTACAAAAAGGTAGAGCAGTTGCTCTAGATATATCTAAGGCTTTTGTCAGGGTATGGCATGAGGGTCGCCACAGGAAAATTAGATCATATTGTATCACTGGTAGATTACTTAACACAATTATATCCTTCTTAGATAAGAGAAACATCCAGGTTGTTCTCGACGGTTGTACATCTACACAATATGATATAAAGCAGCAGTGCCTCATGGGTATATCTTTGAACCTCTATTGTTCCTAATATCCATTAATGCCCTCCCTAACAAAATTGCCTCTGAGATTGGTATATATGCTGATGCCACCACACTCTACAACAGGCATAGCAGGAAAACAAATTAACACATATCTAAAGAAATGGCAAAAAAACACTAGAGGATGACCTCCAAATTGCAGTGGAATGGGGGCAAAAATGGGTGGTCACATTCAATGCCGGGAAGACTAAACTGGTTTCATGCAATAATTACAATAAACCTTCTCTGCCACGAATAGCAATTGCCAGTGAGTACATTTTTCAAACTCCTTGGCCTAACGTTCACAGGAAACATGAGTTGGAACAATTACATTGAAAGCATTGCCAGGGCCGCTGCTAAGAAGGTAGGCTCTCTCTACCGTGCTAGAAAACTACTAACACCCAAAAGCAGCCTGTACCTCTATAAGGCCACCATTCGCCCACGTATGGAGTATTGCTGTCAAATTCGGGCTGGTGAGTTTACTACTAGCCTCTCACTCGAAGACAAGGTTCAAAAGACAGTCGCCAATCTGATAGGCCCCGAACTGGCATCTAAGCTTCAGCGTATGTCCCAGAGACGAAATGTTGCATCCCTCTGCCTGTTCCACCAGAATTTTAATGGTGAATGCTCTGGCGAACTGCAGACACTTGTGTCCCACGATGTAGACATCCTAGACAAACCCGGCAGGCCGCTAAATCCAAGCCCCACACAGGAGAGATCCCTAGATGTAAAAGATCTTTCTGTCCCAGTAGTTTCTTCCCCAGGACGGCTAGACTCTGGAATTCCATTCCAAGTCCCTTCTTCCGCAACTCTACTGACATGTAGAAGTTCAAGTGTAACGGGAACCGACATCTTTCTGCCCAAATCCCAGCATAGTACCCCTGTGGTTGTTGCCCCTGATAGTAGCCCATTACACCAAAGTTGCAAGGTGCCTTTTTTGCGGTGAAAATATAATTAAAAAAAATAAAATAACGAAACAACATATAATCAGTCAGTGTTTCTTTCGTTTGTGAGCGTTTTTAAAAGAGTGCAAATTCTCTGTATTCACTTCGTTAGAGTTATTTTTTAAGCTTTTAATTTTGTGTATGCCATTTTCTTAAAAATTATTTTACTAGTTTAGTTTTTGCTTGAGGTGTTACTTGTTTCCGCATTGCTTGATAAAGATAAATAGAACTTCTATAAAGTTTTGTAGGATTCTCATGTATGTTTCTTACACTGCAGTTTTCTTGAATAAAATACAAAGGTATTACATTTTTAATGAAAGTCAATTTAAAAACCATAGTTGCATTATAGAACAATGCCTTTGTTATTGTTATCTTTTAATAGGCGCGATGTGTATGAGCATAAATGTTACTTTCGTAAATGCACACACACACACACAGCCACACACACACACACACACACACACACACACACATATATATATATATATATATATATATATATATATATATATATATTTGTTAGTCCCAGATTTCACGCGTTCCAATGACGTTTATCGTTTTACACAGTCACATATATGCGGAATTATATTACTCACACATTATGATTTTTACCAGTATGTGTTCGAAACTGTGCATGATTTAGAACAAAAATGGAAACAAGTTAATCTAAATATTTAATATAATATATTAAAACGTGTATTGTAAATAAAACAAGATATGCTTGACAATCTCAATAAAAAACAAAAAATACAATACTAGGACTTCTGGATTACCAACACGGTAGCACACAGTGTTATAATCATATACTACCTGGTAGATTTAGCGTTTCTATGCACGTGTAGAGAACATGTCATTAGTTTCGTATGTTCTGTTGTCAATGACAGCTTTTTCGTGTATATATTTTTTTTATTGTTGAGGTAATGATTAATTGATATTTCCGCGAGGATAATACGTTGAATATCCGGAAAGATTTATTTTTGGTTAGTTTTTAGACGAAACCTTCCGTGTTACCAGATAACAAAAACATTCAATCTTTCCCTGAACTTCTAATACTTTATGCCCTTTAGTGAAACATGCATACTCCGCCAGTGTTTACCGTTTATATGCAGAGCAATCAAATCAGCAGCATTAAATACGTAACCTAGCATGATGTTTCTTCGAAACACGCCTATATACGACTACGGAATAGTGACAGTCTTATTCCAGTGATCTATTAGCCCCGATTTATATAAATCGTTTACTACCAATATTAAAACACTATAATAAACCGAATTATATTATATTGAAAAAGAATAACATTATAAGATTATTTAACATAATATATAAGCAATTAGAATTAAACCGATTTGACTAGTTATAGAGCATTTGATACCTATTGACACATTTGCATGAGAGCAGATTTTTCTTCTCAATGAAGAAATCGTAATTCTGTCAAATTTGGGAGGTCAACTGCGCAGCTGTCTAATGAAGAAACTATAATTAAAAATACTGTTTGCATGTCATCGACGACATAGACGAATGGAAAAGTGTCATTTAAGCACAAAAGAGATACATTCGCAAACATTTTTATAAATTATATAATAGAATGTTATGTTATTATAAGGGTCATGAAAACATTATATTCTTTTCAATTTTAGATTTTTAAGTACATAGCCGACACTGTTTGAAACAATTAACCAACTGATAACCAAACCACTCTTTATGAAACTATAAAAACATCAACGTATACCCGCTCGATAGTCAAAACAATTAATATAATATGCTGTTATTTATTCATTTATTGAGGACTAATTCCTCATCTTTCTGAAATGTTGTTTCGAAACGTGGCGGACAACTATTCCTCTGGCCTTCGTCAGGTGATAACCGGGACGTGATAGGAACTCTGAATCTCCGAACTGCATATTCAGTAATTCATATTTGTTGCGGCCCCACCATATTTTGGACAAGTAAGCTTCTGAATGGTTTAGGTAGGATTGAAACCGTTATCTTCGGAAAATTTAAACCTGCCACCGTAGAGATTCAATAGAGGATAATTGTCCTCAATAAATAAATTAATAAATAATACTCATCTCAATAATAATTTCCAATTAAATAATATATATATATATATATATATATATATATATATATATATATATATATATATATATATATATATATATATATATATATAATTTGGTACAGACGCGAGCATGGAAAAACAGTTTTAAAAAAACGTGGATTTATAAGACCAAAAAAAAAAAAAAACTTGATCGCTCTTCGTGGGGCTGTCGCGCAATGGATATAGACGTTGAATCTTAAAAGTTCCAGGTTAGAATTATCTAAAGATAGCGGTGTCAATCCTTCACAAAACGGGCCAGAGGCTTACTTCGCAAAAACGTGGTGAAACGGCAACAGATATGGATGTTAGTAATTGCTGAGAATGCAGTTAGGAGAGCGGGCGTGCCTATCTCGTCGCGGTTACCACCTGATGAAGGCCAGGGAAATAGTTGGCCGAAACGTTGTAGCACAATATCTAAGGAAGATGTGGATAATAGTTCACAATAAATAATACTGACTCCAATAATAAATTGCAATAAAATAATAATATATAATGCTTTCGTCCTAGCCCTTGTTATTATATACGTCTGCATTTATTCAATGGTTATAATAGTATTACGTGGAAGAACAGAAAAATACGTAGAAATGAGTATTGCTTTTCACGTCTAGAAGAACGGAGCTTTAGAAGAACATAGTAAGATGTTATAAAGGTGTCATAATTAATATAATAATCACGATAATGGCTTGAATAGATAACATAAAATGTATATATATATATATATATATATATATATATATATATATATATATATATATATATAGTCCTGGTCAAAATCATAAGACCCCTTAAGAAAGTAACCGTTTACGCATATTATCGATTTTTTAATCAAACAAATGGTTGAAAAGGGAAAATATGATGGAAAAAATGAGATCTGCTTCATTCGAAACCTTGATCCTGATCTAATAATTATTTAAAATAAAAAAAACATTTTCACCTGGTCACAGTGATAAGACCACTGATAATTTTTCAAAAAAAATTCAATTATAAATTATTTAAAAGGGTCTAAGTGATTAGTATATCCTCCATTATTACGAATTACTTCAAAAATTCTCTTCGGAATACGGAAAGTTTTTTTTTTCAGTTCCGGAGGAATTTTATCCCATGTACTGAACACTGAATCAGAAAGTTCCTTTATCGAATCATACTGGATTCCATCCTTGAACACTTCTTTGCCATCCATCCTCAAAGATTTTAAATGGGATTGAGGTCCGAAGAACATGCTGGATGATCTAACAATTCTATATTATTTGAAGAAAAGTATTCTGGTGCTTATGGAGAAGTGTGTATCGCAGCGTTGTCTTGATGGAAAATCCAATTTCTTCCACACAGACGTGAACCTTCAGTCCTGATAGAAGCATTTTAAAGCATTGAAATGTACTTCAATGATGTTTGACGGGCTTTCACTACTCGGGCAAATTTTTATCATGGCAATTGTGTTGAACTCAATCTGGGCAATCTAGATCGGTGGTTCCCATGCGCCACCTATGTATTTCTAAAATCCTAATGCCTCCCCTTTATTATATTTAATTTTTGTTATTAAAAATCCCCCTGTTATTCAACGAAGTAAGCTTAAAAGTAGAACTACTACTACTTCTTGCATATATAATATATATATATATATATATATATATATATATATATATATATATATATATATCGCACACACATACACGGCCGGACGCTCCCCTTACAACAGAGATTCACTATGAAACAATTCACTGCTAATATAATAAACATAATAATAATAATAATAATAATAATAATAATAATAATAGTGAAAAAATACCTCATTCTCAAATTGTCCTATATACTTTGATATAGTAAGCCTAAGGGTGCACGTCCTGCCCATGCCCCACCACAATATTGCCATGCCCCACCGCTGAGCCATGCGCCCCACGTTGGGAATGACTGATCTAGATTAAACTTTTTCTCATTGGAGGAAAATTACATTTTCCCACTTCTGTTCATCCCAATTCCTGTATTTGCCGGCCCGTTTATGTCGGTTACTTTTTGTGGTGTTCAAGAAGTCGTGGTTTCTGCAGTCGCTTTGAATTATTGAATTCCTTCATTTTCAGAAGGTTTCCAATGGTTTTAGGACTAAATTCTGCTGCTGTTTGGCTTTTCAATCGACTTGAGCTCATACTGGAGTTTTCTTTATAAAATTCTAATACGGCGATCCATTGATTGGGTTATTTTTCTTGGTCGACCTGGACTCTTTTGTGCCTATATTGATCTGGATTTCTTAAAAAAATGTGAACATGAATCTTATAATAACTTTATTTGAACCCAAAACAATAAATTTTAAGGGGTCATAATACGGGGCAAAACGTTAATAAAATTCACAAGAGCACTCTCCACCATATTACTTGAAATATTGAAATTTGACACGAACGGTATTCAGAGATAGGGCAACCCCTTTAATCGGTTTGGGGAGAACATTTGAGCTATCAATATATAAATGTATGTATGTATGTTTGCATGTCTGCCCAAAACTTTCGACAGAGACGACGGATTTTTACAATATCCGTATCGTTTTGAAGCTCGACGCTTCAGACGAAAAATACTGAAAAACTGGCTAAAAATATTAATTTCTTCATCTTCAAGTGCCCATATTTCTGCAGGGAAAGGTCACTTTTTAACCGATGTTTTCGAAACGCATCTCCTCTTTTCGGTTTTCTGGTTTTCCGGTGATCGTAACAGAAATAGCGTCAAGTTTTCCCCGTTGTTTTCCTCCTTCGCGGTACGGGTTCGAGCCTGCCTTTCTACTACCACTTTTTTGGGGGCTCAGCCCACACCTCCAAACACCCGGAAAACGCCAGGCACTCATGCTAATAAATGCATATACAAAAATTATTTCCATAAAAATCAAATTTCCAAAGGTTATCCTGCAAAGCCTTGCTTGAATATATCTAATACATTGTCATCTTACCCGTAGTTAAATTAGTAGTATTTAATATTATCGCATGATTTTTTGTAAGGTATATTTATATGGAATATTTATTTGGAAATATGCTACAATCATATACTATTTTCTTGAGAGACTACTCCATTTGTAGAATATTTTATTTATATATCCAGTAAATTGAGTAAATATATTTTCGTTTTCATTTTTTAAGATTAATCAGTGTGCATGCGATTATTTTTGCCCTTCTCTGTATATATATATATATATATATATATATATATATATATATATATATATATATGTGTGTGTGTGTGTATATATATATAGGTATATATATACATATATATATATATATATATATATATATATATATATATATATATATATATATCCTTTGAAACTTTACACGATTGGTCGCCAGAGCCGATTAATAATTTCTTGGTGCCACTAAAAGTCGTAAATACCTCGCCCGTCACTGGATAAAATTTCTTTAAATAAGAAACGGGAAAAAATTATTTTACGGCCCTTAAATATGCGGTAACTTAGAATGGCCTATGTCTCATCATTGTGATCCGTTAATCTCTAGCTGTGAGATCGTTGGAATAGCGGATTGAAAAGAGAGTGGTCACGGTAAAGGTCAACAAGAGGTGAAATTTGCACATTCGGCTTGAAGTCAAAATATCACCTTCATTTAGCTCTCTGATTTTGAAATTATTTGAAAAAAAAATCTTCGACGCTACAACTACTTACACTTCATACTTACAAAAGTAAAGACGAACATTTGAAAGAGGAAAAACGCCTCGTTCCGTCAAGCACGCACCGAAAATTAAATTATGCAACAAGTAAGTCATCATATTTTTCTAAATTATATAAATTCAGATATTTACATGCTATTTTTTGCGCAACTTCTAAAAATTATCGATACCCAATTTTACAAATAATACTCTAAATTTTAGAATGTTGTTCCGAGGTGAATTCTTTGTTTTAATAGAAACAAGAGACCAATTACTGTTCTATATCAAAGATTTTATCCATAAATTACAAAGAAAAATTGACCGTTTAAATTTTAAAAATATATTAAACAATGCCGTAAACCTTAGTAAATAGAGCGACTGCCTCTTAGGTGTGAGCGTAATTAACCTCTATCATCTTTGAAAATAGCATAACATTGTTTCATTTTAATCGCTTCCCTGAGTTTTTCAGCAATGAACATAACTTATCGTATTTTTATTTTACATAATTTTTATTTTACTCCTTTTCCATCCTCATAGAACAATTTGAAAACACAAGAACGTACGGGTAAGCTGAGTATTTCCTTTATTTTACACTTACTCATAAATAATAAATGTTTGCTTACATGATTGCAATATGTATATATATGCGTATGTATCTATCTATGTATATATCTATCTATATAGCTATCTCTTTATATATATATATATATATATATATATATATATATATATATATATATATATATATATATATATATATATGGAATAAAAAAAAAACTTACAATTAAATTTACCAAAATGATCTGAGAGGGTAAATATTAAGTATATTATAAATATTAAAGAATTAATATGTATAAATTTATCTCAACCAGATGTAAAAGCTCGATAAAACACAATAAAAGATAGGGCTTATATAGATTTATATTTTTGGATTTTGCCGTCATGTGATACTTTACCTTTGACCAGATTATCCCTTCCCGTGAAATCATATTTTTCTTCACCCTATTCTCTATGCTTCACTTTTTGTTATCAAGTAAGATTTTTTACTTACTTGCAGTTTACTCAAATAATTTTGCATGCAAAATCTGATCCCAACATTTGTTTATTCCTACCCTCTGATGAGAAGGAAAGTGTTTCTTCGAAACTCCGCGGATTAAGATCTATCCATTATTTAATGTTTCATTTTCAAATTACATTTGTTTAACTCTATTTCCAAGTGTGTTTTAACATATTTCATTAACTATTTTCTCTTATACACACACACACACACACGCATATATAAGTATATGTATATATATATATATATATATATATATATATATATATATATATATATATGAAATTTAAGTTGCTAATAAATAAAATGAAGATGACGCATGGTTTCGAAAACTACATAAAAAATTACATATTTCAATATATACATGCCATAAGATTATGAAATAGGTAGAGTATAAGGCAGTAAACTTAGAGACAATTCACGTAAATATTTTATTTTTGTTTATAAACAAAAGATATCAAATACAACGTAAAGGGTTTCTAAGATTTTAATATGAAAACGGGAGTTCAACTTACATAAATTGATGATACCTCGACAATGATCTTTGAGAAACAAAATTGTAGTTTTGAATTTTTGCCAATTCCGTAACCTAAAGTATTATGAAAAATATCCTTATGTACATAATGTGCAGGTCTAAGTCTTTATTGGATGTGCTATTTGCTATTAATGTCCAATATTTGCTACTTAGATCCGACGAAGTGCAAACGGCAAACGTTTGAACCAATGCATTATTTAATTTTTTATGCACATATACAAATTTTAGACTCGATAAGTCCAGTAGAAAAAAATCAATATCTGCATTCAATGCAAAATTACACCATGGTTCAGGCATTTTTCTCTAATCTCTCATTAATGGTATTTAGCTAAACTGGACGACAGGGAATAAGATATTTTTAAAGTGAGACGTTTTCCTTAAATATTGAAAACGTTAGATGCTGTTTATGTGAAAAAAAAGTATGAAGATTTACTCATTACAGCAGATGTTCTTAGTAATAAATTCAATATAAGTACACAGAGTGTTCTTCGAACAACTCCTTAGGACCATAATGCGAAGGTGCTTAATAAAGCCGATTTTTCTTCTGAAAAAAAATGACGTGTATTTATACCAGTAAAATCAGGGTACAGTGTTGAAAAATCTTAGGAGAATTAGTAGTTAAAACATTATAAACAGCATAATAAACTTACGTTTTTGTGTGGTGTCAGCTAAAGGGATATAATTACGCGTCATCTTTGGTCTCGTATTATAACAAACAAAACGTGGCTTAAACATAACAAAGTAATGAAGATCTTTCAGCAATTAGGATACTTATACGATAAACTACGTATTAAAACATATTTTCTTAAAGGAAAATAATATAATCTAACACCAAAAATGAGATAGTGAACATTAAAGAAGATTTCAACACTAATGTTTTGCTTAATATACAATACTACACTTATAGTTTGGTAATATATGAAGCTTATAGTATTACAAAAATATCATCGAAATATATGACTGTGACACTAGATCAGGCGTTAGTTTTTTTTATTCTTAAATTATAACCAGATTAGACATGAATTCCACATTGGAAGACAAGGAATTATCTTGACTGAAGTTTGTTACGGCAATAGTTTCATAAGATCTTTGGCACAGTTTCCAAAATAAAAATGCTCTATTGATATAGCTTCTATGTTGATGCAGATTTTATGAAGTCAGCAGTGATTTCCTAAATATTGAGTATAATTCAAAACGTCTGACGCGATATACTTGTGGCTTCAAGCTCTGCTCAAGTGAACTGCGTTAGTTTTAAAAGTTAGTGAACTTCTCACCCGGCCCTATTTCAACCTTTTCAAACATAGAGTGACGTAAATAGAAGGGTTCAATATGTTGCTTTCCAGTCGGAAAAGTTGACTTGTATCCTCCGCTTCTGTGAAAATAACAGTGGCAGTTTTATAGCTTTCAGATATTGATCGTCGTATGTGAATGCGAACGAAAATATAGGGAACACATTAAACAGGATAGACTTTTATGCGTGCTGCTGATACCAAATCATAAAGAAATACATAAATATATAACAAAAATGGAGCCATACGATTGGCATATTTATTCATTGCAATAAATAGTCTGTTAAAATAATAAATACATTCAGCATATTAATTGAAATATTAACTGCGCTTATTAACAATTTCAATAACTGTATATGATACATGTGATTGATTCGTTCATATCAGTATCTCTCTCTCTATATATATATATTTATATATATATTTATATATATATATATATTTACATATATACATATATACATATATATATATGCATATATATATACATATATATACATATATATATATATATATATTTGATTGGAAGTCTATTAAATAGGTATAAGCGAAGAAATGCTTCGCCTTATCGCCAGTTTATCAACGTGTCTCACTATAATGAAGCTTGCAACCATATCAATAGAGTCTATGCTCGGGTGCGTATATCACTAAGCTCCAGAAAACCTCTTATGTACACAATACGTTTCATTTATGGATTTGATGCTATATCTAGTTTTATTGTTTTATTACCCAATTCGCTTTGAATTCATGTGCACCTGGAATATACAAAAAATAAATTTATTTAATGAAAATTCGCCCATACTGAGGATAATTACCTCCTCAACAAGCACACTCACATACACACACGCGTGCACACATACACACACACACACACACACACACATATATATATATATATATATATATATATATATATATATATATATATATATATATATGCATATATTTCTAAATGTCAGCATGTATATATGCTCATACAAATATAAGCATATATATATCACTATAATTATACAACTCAAATGACATTGTAACGGGTGTTGTAACTTAAGGCCGGTTTACAACTTCCGATTCCACGTGCGTACATAAATATACCCCCATGGCAGCGTAAACAAATAAACACAAATCGTTGAAGCAGTTTGGGTCGAACAAACTGACGTCTTAAAAAACGAATATCTTAAATTTATTAAATAGAAAACTTCAAGAAATGGGAAGCAAACTCAAAACGTGATAACAAATGATACGTATAATCATCGACCTGTTCGCTACATACGATATATATTATAGTAAATAACCAATTGGACCATATAACGCATTGTTTTACTATGTATGTTTTCAGCATACTGATTTTTGTCGCGTTTAAATAAATAATTGTTAATACTTTCTGCTTGTTTTCACATTGTCCATTTCCGTATTACGTTTAAGTTATTTTAACGCAATTTTCTTACAAATAAATTTACTATAACCCGTTGACAATCACAAGAATATTTTACGACGCCGATTTGCACACCGCCTTCCTTTTCTTAAAATATATTTTCAATTTTTTAATACGCCTTTCTTAAAACATTCAGAAATTTTCCTTTACACTACCAATATAAATGAATAACCTGGAAAAATGTGTTTGTTTTAAATTGCATTAAAAATAAATAATCAACGACAATGAAACGTATTGTTTTACTTTGTATGTATTCAGCGCCCCAATTTTTTTCTTGTTTAAATTAAAACATATATAAAAATTTGAATTAAAATTTTAGGAATTTGGTATCTGTTCAGTTCACATTTACCTAAAAGAATGCAAAACAAATAATAATTCAATGGATGTAAGTTTGTTTTTTCCAAAACGGAAACTGCTAAAACCGCCTATCCTGCCTTGACAAAGTACAAAAAAGATTCGTAGCCTAGTGGGTGATACCCTTTTCTCTTCCCTGCAACCTCACTTCCACAGTGAGTCTTTCTTTCATTTTTCATTATTTCCCTTAAACGTAGTCGTCTGAGCTCCAATCACTAGCCTCCCTCGCTATTCTTTCACGAAAAACACCCATCTAGCTGAAACCACTGCCAATAATTTTCCCCAATCTGTATATGTGCCTAAATCAAAACGTATATTCCATTAACAAAGCTTGTTTCTTGGAAGTGCACGCCTGTGGAACGCCCTTCCGTTTGCCTGTTCCCCACCTGACTAACATTTGGATGTCTCCAAGTCTTACATAAAAGAAGTTCCTGATGGACCGCCGCTAAAGTAAGGCACTTTATCAGATCTAAATTACTAGCGATTACTACGATATTATCCCTTGATTACTGTAAACGCAATAACTCTTATGCTTCAGTTGTCTCTGGGCCTTGATGAGTGGTGATTCCTTGTAAATTATATACAGTTCTGCGCAAAAGTATTCGACCCCTACCAAAATTGTCTTATTTCTTTGAATGGATACTTCAATAATATTTAAAACCTTCTTTAACGACTAAGTTCGAATAAGCTGTATAGTTCTCAACAAAAAATAATAAAGAGTAATTAGTGCTTGATAATATAAATAAATGTATTTACAAAAATAAAAATATGGATGTTGCACATGTATTCGACCCCTTTTCATTAATACTTGGTTGAAGCACCTTTGACCTTGATTACTGCAAGTAAACGTTTCCTATAACATCTAACGAGACTTCTACATCTGTCCACTGGACTTTTAAGTCACTCTTCTTGACGGCACTATTTTGATTCAATAAAATTAGATGGTTTTCTTTTATGTACCGCAATTTTTAAATCATGCCATAAGTGCTCAATCGGATTTACGTCTGGAGACTGGGAAGGCTATTCTAGAACTTTCACCTTATTATTCTTTAACCATGACTTAGTGCTCTTTGAAGTGTGTTTAGGATCGTTGTCCTGTTGAAAGGTATACCTCCTTCAACGCCACAACTGGTTCGCAGACGGAACAAGATTTTCTTTCCGTATGGACTGATATTTTACTGAATCCATTCTTCCATCGATTATGGTTAATCTTTCAGTTCCATTCATACGGAAACAGCCCCACTACATGATTGATCCACCTTCATGCTTAACGCTTGGACCGGTATTCTTCACATTATAAGCAGTATTTTCTTTTCACCAAACATAGCGTTGCTTGTTGCGTCCAAATAGTTCCACTTTCGTTTCGTCTGACCAAATTATATTATTCCAGTAATCAATAGGCATTTCTAGAAACTGTTTTGCAAAATTTAATCGAGCCTTTTGATGAGCTTTGGAAGTAAGGGCTTCCTTCTGGCAATACGTCCATGCAATCCGGCACGATTTAATACCCTACGAATAGTTTTAAAGTTTACATCTTTACCAGCATTCTTCAAATCGTTCTGCAGCTCCTTTAGGTTAGATTTAGAGTCTACTGAAACTTGTCTAACAATTTTCCTAGCCCCACGTGTCGTAATTTTTCTTGGACGACCTGATCTTGGAAGACTTGATACACTCCCTTTTACTTTCCATTTTTTGATAATGGACATAATAGTCGACCGTGGTATAGAAAAACGTTTGGAAATTTTTTATAACCTTCTCCAGACTGGTAGGCATCGATTATTTTCTTTTTAATGTCTTCAGAGTACTCTTTGTACTTCGTCATAGTTGCAGATTTGTTGACGTTGAAAAATATTTTTTTTTACTTGAACCAATTATTCAATCATTCAATATGGCATTGAAGTTCGATTTGAACTGATTTTAGATTCAGTAGAGTAATAAATATTATTTATAGGAAATAAATACAAGGTCAGACTAAAATAATAAAGTTAATGGTACTTATATTTAAACTTTAAATTAAATGGGTCGAATATTTTTGCAACATCCATATTCATATTTTTTGTAAATAAATTGATATATAATATTAATCTGGAATTACCTTTACTAATTTATTGTGGAACAATATAAAATTTATTCATAATTAGCCGATTTAAGGCGTTATGAAGATTTTGGAAGTATAGATTAAACGAAACAAGAAAATTTAGACAGGGGGCGAATATTTTTGCGCACAACTGTATATATATATATATATATATATATATATATATATATATATATATATATATATATATATATATATATATATAAAATTACAATAAGTTTACCAAGGTAATCAAAGTGGTAAACTTAAAATATATTATAAATATTAAAGAGATAATATTTACAGGTAAAGTAATCTCAACCAAATGTAAAAGCTGAATTACACCGAAAAGGACATAGAGTTTATAATATGAACAAATGATTAATAAAACACGTTAAAAGACATATTGAAAAAGAGTTAAAAACATATTTACTTTTAAAAAAAAGAAGCACGAGATAAGAAGATAGTCCTTAATCCGCGGAGCTTCGAAGAAATAATATCCTTCTAATAAGAGGGCGGGAATTAGCAAAATGCGGATCGGATTTTGCATATAAAAGTATTTAATGAAATACAAGTAAGTAACAGATCTTACTTGGTTAAAAAAAGGTGAGGTAAGGGGAATAGGGGGTAAAAGAAAAATGATAAAAAGATTCACATGAATGGATAGTCCGGTGAAGCGTTAAAATCCAAGAATTGTAAAATCCAAAACGGTCGAATTTAAAATTTCCAATCCAATGGGTTAATTTCAAAGTGTCCAAAATTATCCAAAAGACAGAGTTCCTTGGAAAAATTCGCAAATGGAATGAATTCCAAAATCATTAAAAGAAAAAGCACTGGAGATAATATTTAAAACACGTCTGTCAAGGCTGGAAGAATCAAGTAAATCAAGGTTAAAAAAAAAATACCGAAAAGGGGTGGAAGTTTAAATTTGAAAAGACAGGGCAAACTTACCAAGACAAAAAGCACGACAGTTAGCGTTAATAATTAGGTCAACCTAGATATGCACGTGAACGTCCCAGAATTAAATTAACAAACACTGGTCAGAAGAACAAATAAATGGCTAAGTTTATGAAATGGAGCGTCTATTATATTAAAAAAAAAAAAAAAACTATATATACACACATAAATATATATATATATATGCATACATATATATATATACATGCATACATACACACAACTGCACACATACAAGTACACACATACACACACGCATATACATATATATACATACATGTATACATATACAAAAACACACATATATATATACACATATATATACAAACACACACGCATGCATAAATATATACACACATCCAAAAACACATCCAAAAACATATACAAGTTAAACAAAAACATGCATACATACTTACATACACATTAAGGGGAGGGAATGGCCGGTATCTACAAACTCCGGAATAAGGCAAATAAATGTGTATGTAAATGCATATATTAAAATATAAGTAAACACATACATAGAATAAAATGAGTAGGTTGATACATCTATATATATTTAATTAATAGGTACACTTATACAATAAAACAAAGACAACAGATAGAAAACCGGCAAAAGAAATAAAGAAAAACATATAAAATTAAAAATATAAATAGCTTAGAATATAAGATTACAAAAAAAATTATGAGAAAAGATATATATTTGAAGGGTGAAATTAATAGCTATGTAATTTCAAATTTACCATATTTAAACTTGGACATATGTTTGCAATACGAGATCAGTTCGTTTTGGAGTTTATTATATTACTACTTTTAGGGGAGATTGTAATAATTATAGCTTCAGATGTACAGAGGTGACAAGACTTAGATCCTGGAGTGAAAGACTTAACTTTTTTTAGGATGGTCCATTAAATTGAAAAGTGGGTATTGGCAGTGTTAAGCTTTTTAACCAGTGTAGTTAGAGAAGTTCCCTGGTTATTATTTGAATTTTTGTTATTGAAAGAAGAAGTGTGGTTTGAAATTCTTTTCTTTATTAAAGTTGAAGTAGCACCTATATATGTATATGTTTTATTAATAGCTCGGAGTCGAGAATTAATATTAATTTGTTGATTTATACTGAGAATAGACTTTAAATTTTGTTCATTGTGATGAACAGAGGGTAGGACAGTGATTGTAGCAGAATTGGTTGGGATAATTAGTTTTGTCAGTGTTAGGATTGCTGCTATGAAAATATTATTATTATTATTATTATTATTATTATTATTATTATTATAGCTGGTTGTATGATTGAAAATAGAGGGGCTGGTTAATCCGTTTGTTGGATTAATAATTATATCAGAGGGAGGTTCGGAGGAAGGATAAGTTGGTGGGAAAATGCTATTGTCTATTATGGGAGAATTGCGTAGGAGCTCTGTAATTGTGCATGAATATATTACATATATTACACAAGGGTGGCTAATATATATATATATATATATATATATATATATATATATATATATATATATATATATATATATATATATATATATATATACTTCCCATTTACGATGAGCATTTAGAATTTCTCATCTGGATCCTCTTCCTTTACATGGGTTTTGATTTTACAGTCTCTGGTCATTCAACCTGTCATTCGAACTTGTTTCAAGCATTCCTTCTCTGTTACTGTTTTCTGTATTTTACGTTTGTGTATTGTACATCGAACATAGAGTTTTATCAAATATTTTGCATGCAAAATCGTTTTCTTCATTTTGCCAACCCTCTCCTCCTATGAATAGGAAAATATTTTTTCCAAACTCCGAGAAATGAGAAAAATCCATCTCATTTGTGTTTCCTTTTTGTAAAATGCATATGGTTTATCTCTTGCTTAAACGGTTGATCAGCATTTCTATACATTCTTTGCTTTATATATATATATATATATATATATATATATATATATAAATATATGTATATATATATATATATATATATATATATATACTTGCAGGTCAGTTCGTTTTTGCACTGGCCTTTTGTACATTCCGTACTTTATTTGCATATGTATATATATATATATATATATATATATATATATGTATATATATATATATATATATATGTATATATAAAGAGATATATATAGAGAGAAATATGTTGGTAGAGTCTGCAATGGTCAACTCTTTTAACTTTTACCGCTTTGCAGCTACCAGTTGCATCTAACATGCCCTGACACGCGCGCGCGCAGACACACACACACACACATATATATATATATATATATATATATATATATATATATATATATATATATATAAACATTAATGTAAAGTCTTTTTATCATTTTTATTTTACCTCCTATTCCCCTTACCTCACCCTTTTTTTTAACCAAGTACGATCTGTGACTGACTTGTAGTTTCATCAAATACTTTTACTTGCAAAATCCGATCCAACATTTTGCTAATTCCTGCCCTCTGATGAGAAGGAGGGTATTTCTCCGAAACTCCGCGGATTAAGGACTATCCACTTATCTTGTGCTTCCTTTTTAAAATTGAATATGTTTTTAACTCTTTTTAAAGATGTCTTTTAACATGTTTTATTAATCATTTGTTCATATATATATATATATATATATATATATATATATATATATATATATATATATATTTATATATACATATACCGTCTACATTTGCATTTTATAGATTAGCAATCTCAGTGTTATAGATCAGAATTTTACAATTGAAGGTTCGTTTAATAGCTTAGTTTCCTTAATAGTCTAGTTGGGTACATTATATCTGCCCAATATGTAACACATTTAGTGGAGTATTTGTCATTTAGAGGGGATTTTTGGCATTGTTTACAACCATACATTATTTCGATCATAGTAATTTGTATTACTAGTTATTTATTCGTTGTTATTGTCGGACTGGCTCCCTCATCTTGGTTGTTATTGTCCCAACGTTTCGGCCGTTTTGCCCTCCGACGTGTTTCAGGTGTTTTATATCGAACTGGGGAACCGTTTGTTAGGAGTCCCGAACCCAACCCTTTATTATTATTACGGAGGTGTCGTGTTCGGACTCCAGCTAGTCTTTGGGATATAGTTGCTGATTCTCTGTTTTGAATGTTACGTTTTCATTGCTTTCGTTCAGGATTGAACTCAACTTTGATTCAACGTATAGGACCACTCGGCCATATGTCATTGGGACAAGTCTTACTTGTTTTTTGTTAATATTTTACCTATGTTGTTATTCAAGGTTTTCTCTCTCTATCAGAAGTGTCCAAATTGCATTCAGCTCTATGCTCGGTTTGCTCAGTAGGTTGTTATGTCCGAGCATGTGAGCTGTTTCTTTAAGTTTTCTCACTTTTCAATGGGTATCTCTGTTTATTATTGTTTTCATCCCATAGGGGGTGATGGTGCCCCCTCTCCATCCAGACATGGTTGGCTATACCCGATGCTTCCGTCTCCCCTTTAGTTACCGCATTTCGTTGTTCTTCAACCCTTACTTTAAGGGGGCGGCATGTTTATCCCTTGTAAACCTTTCTGCAACTGCATGGGATGGAGTATATGCAGTTTTTGGTCATGTTCTCCTCCATACGGGCCTTCACTCGTACCAGGTGTCGTCGGAGTGTTGACTAGCTCTTGAATACCGTCCTGATGTTGTAGGGGGCACATATTCTCTGAATCTTTTCAGAGATGCCTCGTATGTATGGTAGGCAGACCGTTGGAGGTTTTTGGGTTTCATTCTCCTCTCTTATACTATTAACACGTCTGGTGGATATTATTCTATCGGGGTAGTTGTTACGACGGAGGGTATTCTTCAACCTGACTATTTCTTGGTGGTATGTAATGGTGTCGCAACTTATTGTCTCTGCTCGATGTTGTAAGCAGCGTGCGATTCCATGTTTGATACTGTATGGAGTTGAATTTTAGTTATTCTCCGGTGAAGGTAGGCTTGCGATATACGATGTCTTAAACCCATGCTCTGTGCATGATATGAGTATATCAAGGAAGGCCAGTTGGTTATCTTTTTCTTTCTCCATTGTGACCTTTATCGATGGTCTTATTGAGTTTACATGGGCTACTAGAGCCTGGATGTCTTCCTGATGGGGCCAGAGTGTGAAGGTGTAATCAACGTATCTTAGCCACATGGTGGGCTTTAAGGGAGCTGAACCTAAGGCCATGTCTTTGAAGTATTCCATGTATATGTTCGCCAACACTGGTGATAATGGCGAGCCCATAGCTAGTCGATATAGGTCAGTACCCATTCTGAAGTAGGTTGTTTCTATGCCCCCCTAATAATAAAAATAAAGGGTTGGGATCGAGACTCCTAACAAACGGTTTTCCAGTTCGATACAAAACACCTGACGAAGGTCGGAGGGCAAAACGGCCGAAACGTTGTGACAATAACGACCAAGATGAGGAAGCCAGTCCGACAATTTTAATCAATGAAAACACGTCATCTCAAAAATACATACAGTTACTACTAGTTTTCTAGTTTTTCATAAATATTACAAAATATCTTTTTTTTTTTTTAAACGCCTTGTCTTGATGATAGACAAAAAGTTGCTTTCATCATATCAAATTATCTTAGATAACAGTAAAGGGAAACATTCTTCCAAATATTTCTCATGTGTAACCTTTCTAACCTTTGGTTGTCATACATCGAATAAACTCTACTTGCTGTTATTTCAGATCATTATGTAATACAGAAACATGTTTTAATGTCCCTTCCATCAATACCACAGGTTTGCGGAAACTATAGACACACACACACATACACCCCCCCATATATATATATATATATATATATATATATATATATATGTGTATACATATATATATATATATATATATATATATATATATAATTATTTGGTTATAGTTATCCAGATGTGTATTTCTGATGTCGTGTAGTATAAGTTATGTCATATTATATTTTTAGGTGTAAAGCAGTATACGTTCGGTATGAGTAAACGTATATTTAGGACAACATTTATTCTTTTTATTAATTCTTAGTTGGTTGTTTATATGGTGTTCACTTTGTAAAATAAGTCTTTCTTACAAGACGTTACTCTTAATATATTCTTGTAGTATCTTTATGCGGTTATTTCTATGAAATAGACACCGTAGGTTTACAGGGAATTGTTTTTTCAATTTCGTTAAATAATTGCTACGCATTAGAAAACGCACATAGTTGTATACAAGCAAAACAGACTACGACGTTAACATTCAGTTGGAAGCTGCTTTGCAAGATGCAGATATACACCCTATTATGCGTTATAGTGTCCACCGTATTTTGCTAATAAAATAACATTAAAATGAAATTATGCAATATCAAGTTAGGGAAATTCCATTTAAGGTACTCAATTATATTTTTTACTATATGTATTTCTATGGTGAAAAAAATCGGAAATAATTAAGATCTCAAGTTATATTATTAATCGTAAAAACAACGTGTAATTAAAAAATATATATTTAATGGAGTCATTCAATATATATTCCTTAAAAACTCTTTCAGCAATATAATGAGAAATACTAACTAAAATTGAGAGAAATGAAATCCCACGAACAAGTTAATTATATGTATTTAAGCACGTGATAACATTTTAAGGATAATAAATAGCGATTATGGTCGTGATTTTTTTTTATGATAGTGTAGCTCGCTCTCTATTCATATCTCGTAATTGAACTCAGCTTTCATTACAGGATAATTAGTGAACACTAAACTCAACATGTAATGTCAAAGCAAACAAGAACAATTGCTCGAGTCTGTTTTATAAAATATCAGACACACAGTTTAGTTCAATTGATGTCATGGCATAAGGATTCACGTAAAGCACTCAAGTTTTTTTTCGATTTAGTATTGCCGAATAGCGATATAGCATTGGTCGATTACACTATCGAAAATGTTCTTAAAATTAAAAGAACTTCTTCTTCTTCTTCTTCTTATTATTATTATTATTATTATCATCATCATCATCATCATCATCATCATCATTATAATAATAATAATAATAATAATAATAACAACAATAACAATAACAATAATAATAATAATAATAATAATAATAATAATAATAATAATAATAATAATAATAATAATAATAATGATGAAAACGACTGAAATATTAAGGAACATTTTGAATGCGGAAAATAATACAAGAACCACAATATAACGAATAAACGTTACAGGTATTGAATACCAACGAAGCTGCATATCTACAAGTTTTACAACCACATCATGCATCCCCCTCATTGTTTCATCGCCGTTTCTCCCAATCAAAAAGTGATACCAAAGAGCAAAGAAGGTTCAAGAAGGCCTGAAAGACTGCGGAGCGAGCGCTAGTCAGACCTCTGATGGACAAGCGCAAATAGAACTTGGACCTTGAGTAGGCTGAGTGCCACTCAAATTCCAGTATAAATCTATTGCTATTGCCAGCGAGAAATCAATGGTAAACGGCTGTTGCGATGATGAAAATTAATTTGCACATGCTATCGAAGGAGGTAGAGAGAGCCGGACGTCTGGGGAGACTTATTGTCACTCAGCTTCCAGAGAACCCCACAGGTTTCCAATCAGATCGTTTGTTGACTTGTGGGAAATCTCCATTTAAGCCAATAATAATAATAATAATAATAATAATAATAATAATAATAATAATAATGAAAAACATAATAAGAACAAGTAAACATGCATGGTCTAAGTGAGTGCTGAATGAACGAGGCACCCCTCCTAATTAAACACAAAGAGACCCCAAGGGACGTCAACTTCAGGTGAACATGAACAAACGGCGCAGTTTTAGTCCTTACCACATGTAAAGGTGAATAATGCACGATGAAAAAAAAAATGACTAACTCCATCAATAGCTACCCCCCATTCAGCCTCAAAAGTCTACAAGGCCTTACCATATTTAAATTTGAGTTTAGCACCAGGCAAAACTGCTACATAGACACACACAAAAAAATGTGGAACAAATTATGGTAGGAGTATCCCGAAAATGGAGTGTTATATTAGCTCTTAAAACCCCTTAGGCACATCCAAGAGCTATCGCGAAGTACAGGAAAACCAAATTGCATAGAAGTCAGTTAGTTACAACTTTTCCGAAAGTTTTAGAAAACTCCAACGCATCAATATTTTTTAATTAGCACAAATATGTCAATTTTAGCCATTTTGTCCCGAAAGACTCCCGCTGGTGGAAGAAGAGAGTTTTTCATGAAAATGCGTTCTACAACATTTTTACACATAACATGTTTACTGTTTGTGCAATTTTTTTTTTAAATTCCAAGGAGTAGTGGTTTGAGAACAGTGCAGAATGAGGAATGGATGGACGACCAAGAGTGAATTCACATGTTCCTCATCCTTTTTGTTTGGGGGGGCACCAATAATAATACTAAAATTACTAAAAAAAAATAATAATAATAATGATTAGAAGAAAATTTTAATGAATTTTCGTACATTTATATTTACAGTAACACTCTGAAATAAGCTGCTAAATACACAATAGAAAAAAGAAAGAATATGGAAAAAAGTAATTAAATTGGTATTGAAGAAGTTCGCTTTCTTTGTCGGAATATTAATTATCTTCGTGCAGAGATAACCAACGCGAGTTAATGAATTTGTATTATCATCGGAAAACTAACAAGTGAGATCGTGTCGCAACAGAACAATAGCGCTTAGTCAACCTTGAGTGTCAAGTCACGCTCGTAGCACAAATGGATTTAAATAGGGAAAGCACGTCTTAAATCAAGTTTGGAAACATAACTTCATCACATTACCTTATCTTTTACCAATTAGCTGGCAGATAAATACAACCCTAATTTTTTCTCAATTAAATTATATATGATACTAGGCAAGAGGTTTGTCCGCATACCACTGTTGCTTGTTCGCATTGAACATCCGTTATATCACATTCTATTTTTTGTAGAACTTATTATGAATTAGAAGTACACAAGACGCACTGCAATAACATCTTTTTTGTATCTACGTAATACTGTCGTAAGTCAAATGAATACGCACATATGATTAAAGCTATTGTGAGTATGTAGACTCGTGAGTAAAATCCTATAACGCATGGCCGGATATTTCTCGGTCCGGCAAAAATTAAGCAACATTTTTTTTGCATATTAAAGCTGTTTATCAAGATAGACTTTTTATAATGTAAGACTCTGAGTGTCACTTTTCTTTACCAATCCAGTCTTACATCATATACGGGGTTTTACAGTAGTAACTCTACATAAATATATGAAATTTTCTAACTATTTATTCGTTTTGTTGGAAATGTAATGGGTGCACATGGGCAATTATAATCATATGCGTTTATATTATAAATGCGAAATCTAATCTAAGGAGATCACTCCTCACTTGGATTCATATATTTATCACGAAATTTTCATCATAGCATAATTATTCTACTTAGTCTCTTATTTAGATGATTAAACATGGTGAATTCTGATACATCTAGATAATCTATATTATTTATTTTTCCATAGCATATATCATGATACTAGTCAATATCTAAGATCTGTTGAAAGCCTACGAAACTAATTCTATTTGATACAATTAACTGTTATTTCATAAGGATACCATTTTTATTCAGTGGTTCATGTAAACAAATACATGATTTATAAAGACTAGAACAAAAAACCCAAGACGGATGATAAACATAATCAATAAATTTAGGTAGCAATACAAAGTAGTTATAAATGTACCCTCGCTACACATACGTTGAAACCATCATTAAATGACGCCTTATTTTTTAACACAAGCTCTGAAGTCAATCATTATAACCTACAGAAATAAAATTCCATACAGTAAGTGTGTTTTCTTAGCGATTACAAAATAAAATAATACGTAATATCAATTTAATTGGGATACTATAATACACTTGAAGAAAACACGGTTTAATTAAGAATACTATATGCGGAAAAAGAATTAAGAACAAATAAAATCGTCATGCTATCTGTCATTGATAATAAGAGTTTTCCTTTACGAACATACCAACGCGGTATTCAGAAATAGTTACATTCTTGATTGCATTGGAGAAAAACATTATAGCACCAAGAAACAGGTGTTCAACCATATTTATTTTGAAGTAATTTCCCCTACTCTTTATCTGTGCGTATATCAAAACGTAGATTCCATGAACAAAGCTTCTTTCTTCGAACTGCACGCCAGTAAAACTCTCTTTCGTTTGCTTTTTGTTGCTAAGTAGGTGTGTAGTGTATTCACGTGGAGGCAGTACACATGCGATTAGTTCAACGAAGCACATTCCATAAACATACATTGAAAATCAGCACAGCGACGCCATTTTACGGCGAAAAAATAGGGGGTACATCTTAGTTGACAAAGCGGGACCTACTCGATTGGAGAATGTTTTTTAGGCCCTACCCAATAGAGAACGACTAGCAGTTGATGCACCAGCACGGACGAGGTAATAATTCTCCATACAGTTTCAAATTGGAGCTTTATAATAAAAAATTATACATCCATGTGTGAATAATCATGTAGCTCGATAGCGCGAGCCCACCTTCTAAACAATATCCTTAATATATTTGTTCCAGCTCATATTTCTGCGAATTTTTTTGCTGAAGAGTTAAAAGGGAGAATTCCACGTAATGTATTATATGGAATCGACATTGTTTATGCAGACGATACTACCAACTAGGCAACACTTCAAAGCTTTTAAACGGCAAAGTTTTCTCTAATTATCTTTCCTCTGATCTTTGGTACGTAATGCAATATGTAAGGGGTGCCTAGTTATGTTTAATGCAGCTAAAACTAAGCTTTTATCTTTGTATCATCAACGCTCTGATCCACGTCAGACATCAGTTTACATTTATAGCTTTCTTCCTGGGGTCCGCCATGTTTTTACAAACGTTTAACTATGATATTTACTCTAGGTTTTTGAGGGATGACGTACTTCAAATCCGTTGCCTTCTCTGCTTGGAAAATGGTGGGGTTCTTCTTTAAGTTTCAGTACGTATTCCTTTGCGGATAAATGTCTCTACATCTATAAGCCCCGTACCTCCAAGGATAGAAAATTCTTTTCCGCATGTGGGCTAGAGATAATGGAAGAACTTATCCTGCCTTGAAAGAGTTTAAAAGAGACGTCTAAGCCTAGTAGATTATGCCCTGTTTTCTTTTCTCTGTGCCCTCTTTTTTACAGAAAAATATGTTGTGAGCCTGCATCTTCTATATTGTTATTTTAATGAAAAATGCTCGTGAGAATTCCACTCTATTGTTCCCCTGGCCTGATTTCACGAAAAGCAATTGGATCGCTAAAAGCACTATCCATAATTTTTACCGCTTTTTATATGTGGCTAAACCGTAACGTAGATTCCATGAACGAAGCTTCTATCTCAGAACTGCATTCATGTTGCACATTGTTTCGTTTCCATGCTTTCCAGTCAACCGTCAACATGTTTTAATGCGCCATTTCCCTGAAGTTATATTATTTAGCAAGTTTTCACTACTAAAATTACTAAGATATTTTCCCAGTAGACCACGTACTCATAAACCTTTTTTCCTTGAGTGGAATGCGTTCCTTGTAAAATCCTTTGTGTAAAAAAAGATACCGGCTGCTGGGAAAACTTCTTGTAATTGCTCGAGGGAGGCAGCTTATTCTTACTAGCATTAAACCCCACAATCTATTTGTGGCCATATTCCACTACGGTGTAGAGTGCATTCTCTATAAGTGGTATCATTGTCTTAGAGCGTTGTATAATCAGCTAATATATTAATCTCTGACACAATATAATCGGGATCTCCTTACGAAATATCGGGAGTAACAGAATTTAATGCACCACTTTCTTAAGTACTACCTCTCACATGTTATGGCGTTTGGATGTACGTATATCAATAACAACCTGGATGATCTTATTGTCTGAGAAAGATATAATTATATTTCTTGTTCGTCCCGTAATACCGTACGATTAAATTTTCTTTAGCATCCATTGACGCTAATCATTGTAAAATGCATTGGATGTATCAGGGATGCAGCCCTGGCTTCATCAGTCTTAGCAAAAACATTTTATATGCGTTCAGCGATTACTGATATTGCTTAAATGCATACTACAGTGTGACCCACAAAAACGGGTCCCAAATCTTATTAGGCCGCGTTTCTTAGTGTTTTGTCCGAATTAAATGAAACTTTGGCCATAACTAGTTTATTATATTGAAAACATTACATCAAAACACTAGGGACTATGCCTTTTTTCACCGTTCTACAGCATATGTTCTAGATGGCCTCCATTTAGCTAGGTGCATTTCTTGAGACGCAGCACGAAGTTGTCCATGACGTTCTTACAGACCGAATTGGTAATGGCTTTCATCTCCTCCCTGATGGCTTCCTTGAGTTTCCTGATGGTTCTGGGTTTCCGTGTGTAGATTCCGTTCTTTAGATAGCCCCAAAGAAAATAATCTGGGGGGAGGGGCTTAGGTCCTGGCTATGGGGTGCACACTCAAAAGCAGTCTTGAGACTGATCACTCGGCCTCCGAATTTCTCTTTCAGCCAATCTTGGTGCAGGTTTCAGGTGTGAAAACTTGCTCCGTCCTGCAGAAACCAGTGTATGTCATGAGCAACGGGTAGATAGTAAGGTTTTGAGGACCTCAACATACGGCTCCTTGGTGACTGTCACTGCTGCGCCAGATTCTTCGATGAATATTAGCACAGATGCCAGAACACACCGTGCACTTAGGAGAGTTCATGGGCTTGGTAACTACTTCATTGGGTACAGAGGGCCCCCCCTGTTAACCTTTCCATCAAGAGGGAAGTGTGCTCCCTCTGAGGTCCAAAGGAGGTTAAGGAAACTTGGTGTCTCCTCGAGCATCTCTACTGGCATATCCCTCTTCTGCTTCTTGTCTGAGGTTGTAATTGTCTGCAGCATCTTATTCTGTATGGGTAAGCCCTGATATCGTTCGCAAGCACTCTCCTGCAAGTCTCATGGGGCATACCGAGGGACTGACATCGCTTACGCACAGAGTTTTTGGACTCTGCTGGAGAGACTCTGTCACTATTTCGACCAGATCGGCTGCTCGCTTCCTGTGACGCCCCGAGTGGCTTGGACGGGTCTCTCTGGCATGGTCGAGGTTTTCAACGGTCCCATACATCTCGAAGTTGTCCACCCAGTTCTGAATCCTGCTTTTGGACGGACGCTTTTCACATTCGACCTGTCGCATGTATCTGTCTTGGGTTTTCTTAAATGAGCCTGTCTTGTAGTAAAATTTAACACAGTGGATTCTTTGTCCCAGCTCCGACTGGAGTCTTGGTATACTCACGGTCTGTGATTCCTCTATGTCCTGTAAAATAAAGGCGATTAGTGAATAAATAATGGAGATATCACATAAAGTTTACACGGGACCCGTTTTTTCGGGTCACCCTGTATTTTTCAGAGAGAAGAATAGTTTTTGCGAGCTTGTAGAGTTTGCTTTATTGTATAATGTCTCAAAAATTTAAACAAATATCGGCATCAGATTGATATGACGATAATTGAGAGGTTAAATACTTTTATCAGAATTATTGTACACTCGTACCACAAAGTCAGTTTTCAAACTATTAGGGAAGCAAGATTTCGCTAGGCATTTATTATACAGTTTGGAAAGTACATTGGCAAGCTTATTGAGGATTTCTAAATTAGTCTAAAATGGATAGAATCAGACTCTCATATCTTGTAGGTGCCGAAGTTTTTATGATGTGACTAACATTGGGACTGGGGAATTTCAGATCAACAATTGGGGCTTATATAGGGATATGTAGGAAGAAATTATTTGTTGGTTCTAAGGTGGAGTTATAGGGGAACCACATAGAAAAGTTTTACCTTCTGATTGTTAGATATTGAATGACTACCGATTGCATTTTTTCACTACACTTTATAAAATTTGTCAGACATCAAGTGTTTAAATTTTCTGAAAGCTATCGGTTTTCTGTTTATTTCAGCACGACTTTATTTAGCTTTTGCTTTTTCACGCTTATTTATTTATAGCCATCACCATTTATCAAGGTTATTGGGTTATTCGAGGATTAGGGTTAAAGAGTGTACAGTACTCAATTGGACGATATAGTTATTGTCAGTAATAGAAATTCAGTATTTTTTTAACTTAAGGGGAACGGCTTACCAAGAACTTGTGTACATTGGACTTGAAGACAGTCATAATCTAGTCAGCTTGAAACCAGGAAAAATGGAGGCATTTCTACATACGTGCAGTTCTAAGAAAGAAGCTTTGATCATGGAATCTACGTTTAGGTTTATGCACGGATAAAGAGTGGGGGAATTATTGATAGTGTTCTCAGATAGACGAGTGTCTCTTGTGAAAGTTTTTAAAGGTTATATAAATTGAAGCTCAGTCGAGCTTTTGCCATGAAAATAACGATAAAGCAGCGACAAACTCGCTACATATATTCTGTGAGATAGAGGTCGCAGATGTGGCAACTACTCCCTCCTTGGCGAACATGGCTCTTACATAGCAGTGAGATATCTACTGGATCGATAGAAGGAGCCAACCATTTTTGCAGCGGCTTTGGCAACAGATTTGCTCTGCGTGTTCTATTTCAGATCAGGAGTAAAGGTCAATCCCAGAAGCTAGTCAAAACATGAGACCTCTCCAAGATGAGAGCAATTCATTTCAATTGATGCCAGATTGGGATCAGACGTTGTTGATGCAAAGATAGTAGCTTGGTTTTAGATGCATTAAAACTAACCCGTCACTCCATTATCCATTGTACCACGTGCTCAAGATCATAGGAGAAAGATTCTCGGAGAACTTGGTCGTTTACAGTGTTAGATGTGCTACCATAGACGGTAGTGTGATCAACATAAATGTCTACGAATAATGTAAGGATGTGATTTGGAATATCATTTATGTAATTCAGGAAGAGAGCTGGGCCAAAGATGGACCCTGAGGGACTCCATCATTAATGCCGTGAACTTCTGATTTCTGCCCATCAACTACTACTCTGATGAACCTCTCAGCGAAGGATAATTTGATAATTGAGAATATATTTTCAGCTATAGCATAGTTGGATATTTTGTGAAGTAAATCCTTATGGCATACCCTATCAACGTATTTTCATATGTCAAGAGCAATTGCCCTAGAAAGGTTGCACCCGCTGAGAGATTCGCTTATGCTATGGCGATTATTTATAGCACCTATAAGTGTGTGCTTATTTGTACATGATTTATGACATACGGGCAGGCGAAATTCATTCTGTCTCTTCGATGTCAGCTGCACAATTTGTAGTGAACAAACTGGGTGAGCGGGTCTTAATAGACTACTTCTGTGTTGTGACATCTTCATTAACAATCTCTTTTCACCTTCGGGAATCTCGTTGACAGACCATTTATCAGAAGGATAAAAAATTCGGTTTATATAGCATCTTCAGTGTATTCTCTGATGCCTTGGTTGTGATCCCTTTTTGATTAAGTTTTCGATTTGAGCAATGAATCCTCCCCATTGGGATTCAGATTCAAGTATGATGTCTGCTGATATCACTAACTCATTTGCATTGCTAAGTGGGCTGTGGGATTTAGTTAAAAATCCTTTCATACAGAGGAAAGGAATGGTATAGAATAAAGTGTGCTGGTGCTCACGATCTAGTGGGCTAGTCGGCAACATGACCGTCTATGTGAGGAATAGATCTAGACATAAGTTATCAGTACAGGGTCTAGCCGCTCCTGTGCAATTAAAAAAAAAATTTGAGGGCATTAAAGCTTGTAAACACATGAATATGGGCGTTACAATCTAAGAGGCATGATTGATTATCATAAACTCCTGGCCTGAAGGAAAATGGTAGAAATAATAACGCCGGCTAGTCGAAAACACATAAATACCTGATTAAATTTTCTTTAGCATCCATTGACGCTAATCATTGTAAAATGCATTGGATGTATCAGGGATGCAGCCCTGGCTTCATCAGTCTTAGCAAAAACATTTTATATGCGTTCAGCGATTACTGATATTGCTTAAATGCATACTACAGTGTGACCCCAAAAACGGGTCCCAAATCTTATTAGGCCGCGTTTCTTAGTGTTTTGTCCGAATTAAATGAAACTTTGGCCATAACTAGTTTATTATATTCAAAACATTACATCAAAACACTAGGGACTATGCCTTTTTTCACCGTTCTACAGCATATGTTCTAGATGGCCTCCATTTTGCTAGGTGCGTTTCTTGAGACGCAGCACGAAGTTGTCCATGACGTTCTTACAGACCGAATTGGTAATGGCTTTCATCTCCTCCCTGATGGCTTTCCTGATGGTTCTGGGTTTCCGTGTGTAGATTCTTTAGATAGCCCCAAAGAAAATAATCTGGGGGGAGGGGCTTAGGTCCTGGCTATGGTGTGCACACTCAAAAGCAGTCTTGAGACTGATCACTCGGCCTCCGAATTTCTCTTTCAGCCAAACTTGGTGCAGGTTTCAGGTGTGAAAACTTGCTCCGTCCTGCAGAAACCAGTGTATCTCATGAGCAACGGGTAGATAGTAAGGTTTTGAGGACCTCAAAATACGGCTCCTTGGTGACTGTCACTGCTGCGCCAGATTCTTCGATGAATATTAGCACAGATGGCAGAACACACCGTGCACTTAGGAGAGTTCAGGGGCTTGGTAACTTCTTCATTGGGTACAGAGGGCACCCTGTTAACCTTTCCATCAAGAGGGAAGTGTGCTCCCTCTGAGGTCCAAAGGAGGTTAAGGAAACTTGGTGTCTCCTTGAGCATCTCTACTGCCATATCCCTCTTCTGCTTCTTGTCTGAGGTTGTAATTGTCTGCAGCATCTTATTCTGTATGGGTAAGCCCTGATATCGTTCGCTAGCACTCTCCTGCAAGTCTCATGGGACATACCGAGGGACTGACATCGCTTACGCACAGAGTTTTTGGACTCTGCTGGAGAGACTCTCTCACTATTTCGACCAGATCGGCTGCTCGCTTCCTGTGACGCCCCGAGTGGCTTGGACGGGTCTCTCTGACAGGGTCGAGGTTTTCCACGGTCCCATACATCTCGAAGTTGTCCACCCAGTTCTGAATCCTGCTTTTGGACGGACGCTTTTCACATTCGACCTGTCGCATGAATCTGTCTTGGGTTTTCTTAAATGAGCCTGTCTTGTAGTAAAATTTAACACAGTGGATTCTTTGTCCCAGCTCCGACTGGAGTATTGGTATACTCACGGTCTGTGATTCCTCTATGCCCTGTAAAATAAAGGCGATTAGTGAATAAATAATGGAGATATCACATAAAGTTTACACGGGCCCCGTTTTTTCGGGTCACCCTGTATTTTTCAGAGAGCAGAATAGTTTTTGCGAACTTGTAGAGTTTGCTTTATTGTATAATGTCTCAAAAATTTAAACAAATATCGACATCAGATTGATATGACGATAATTGAGAGGTTAAATACTTTTATCAGAATTATTGTACACTCGTACCACAAAGTCACTTTTCAAACTATTAGGGAAGCATGATTTCGCTAGGCATTTATTATACAGTTTGGAAAGTACATTGGCAAGCTTATTGAGGATTTCTAAATTAGTCTAAAATGGATAGAATCAGACTCTCATATCTTGTAGGTGCCGAAGTTTTTATGATGTGACTAACATTGGGACTGGGGAATTTCAGATCAACAATTGGGGCTTATATAGGGATATCTAGGAAGAAATTATTTGTTGGTTCTAAGGTGGAGTTATAGGGGAACCACATAGAAAAGTTTTACCTTCTGATTGCTAGATATTGAATGACTACCGATTGCATTTTTTCACTACACTTTATAAAATTTGTCAGACATCAAGTGTTTAAATTTTCTGAAAGCTATCGGTTTTCTGTTTATTTCAGCACGACTTTATTTAGCGTTTGCTTTTTCACGCTTATTTATTTATAGACATCACCATTTATCAAGGTTATTGGGTTATTCGAGGATTAGGGTTAAAGAGTGTACAGTACTCAATTGGACGATATAGTTATTGTCAGTAATAGAAATTCAGTATTTTTTTAACTTAAGGGGAACGGCTTACCAAGAACTTGTGTACATTGGACTTGAAAACAGTCATAATCTAGTCAGCTTGAAACCAGGAAAAATGGAGGCATTTCTACATACGTGCAGTTCTAAGAAAGAAGCTTTGATCATGGAATCTACGTTTAGGTTTATGCACGGATAAAGAGTGGGGGAATTATTGATAGTGTTCTCAGATAGACGAGTGTCTCTTGTGAAAGTTTTTAAAGGTTATATAAATTGAAGCTCAGTCGAGCTTTTGTCATGAAAATAACGATAAAGCAGCGACAAACTCGCTACATATATTCTGTGAGATAGAGGTCGCAGATGTGGCAACGATACTCCGTCCTTGGCGAACATGGCTCTTACATAGCAGTGAGATATCTACTGGATCGATAGAAGGAGCCAACCATTTTTGCAGCGGCTTTGGCAACAGATTTGATCTGCGTGTTCTATTTCAGATCAGGAGTAAAGGTCAATCCCAGAAGCTAGTCAAAACATGAGACCTCTCCAAGATGAGAGCAATTCATTTCAATTGATTCCAGATTGGGATCAGACGTTGTTGATGTAAAGATAGTAGCTTGGTTTTAGATGCATTAAAACTAACCCGTCACTCCATTATCCATTGTACCACGTGCTCAAGATCATAGGAGAAAGTTCTCGAACTTGGTCGTTTACAGTGTTAGATGTGCTACCATAGACGGTAGTGTGATCAACATAAATGTCTACGAATAATGTAAGGATGTGATTTGGAATATCATTTATGTAATTCAGGAAGAGAGCTGGGTCAAAGATGGAACCTGAGGGACTCCATCATTAATGCCGTGAACTTCTGATTTCTGCCCATCAACTACTACTCTGATGAACCTATCAGCGAAGGATAATTTGATAATTGAGAAGACATTTCCAGCTATAGCATAGTTGGATATTTTGTGAAGTAAATCCTTATGACATACCCTATCAAAGTATTTTCATATGTCAAGAGCAATTGCCCTAGAAAGGTTGCACCCGCCTAGAGATTCGCTTATGCTATGGCGATTATTTATAGCACCTATAAGTGTGTGCTTATTTGTACATGATTTATGACATACGGGCAGGCGAAATTCATTCTGTCTCTTCGATGTCAGCTGCACAATTTGTAGTGAACAAACTGGGTGAGCGGGTCTTAATAGACTACTTCTGTGTTGTGACATCTTCATTAACAATCTCTTTTCACCTTCGGGAATCTCGTTGACAGACCATTTATCAGAAGGATAAAAAATTCGGTTTATATAGCATCTTCAGTGTATTCTCTGATGCCTTGGTTGTGATCCCTTTTTGATTAAGTTTTCGATTTGAGCAATGAATCTTCCCCATTGGGATTCAGATTCAAGTATGATGTCTGCTGATATCACTAACTCATTTGCATTGCTAAGTGGGCTGTGGGATTTAGTTAAAAAATCCTTTCATACAGAGGAAAGGAATGGTATAGAATAAAGTATGCTGGTGCTCACGATCTAGTGGGCTAGTCGGCAACATGGCCGTCTATGTGAGGAATAGATCTAGACATAAGTTATCAGTGCAGGGTCTAGCCGCTCCTGTGCAATTAAAAAAATATTATTGAGGGCATTAAAGCTTGTAAACACATGAATATGGGCGTTACAATCTAAGAGGTTGATTGATTATCATAAACTCCTGGCCTGAAGGAAAATGGTAGAATTAATAACGCCGGCTAGTCGAAAACACATAAAGACCTGATTATCCGATTAAAAACTGTGTTGTCTAGTTGCGGAGAGAGTGCTACTAGTAAAGAAAAAGAGTGAGGTATTGTATCATATTAAAGTTGTTAAAGGGGAGAGGGGTGTACATTTATTTCAGTTAATGCTAAGGTGTTAGAGAATTTACAAGGAAGAAACGCTTCACATAATCTAGGTTACTTAAAAGCTCATAGATATTTGTGAGACTCCCGGGATAAAGCGAATTGATTTTTTCGGAGGAAGTATTTCTAGTTTATCCGAATATTATTTTTAATGCCATATTATTACATTTCTGTTTAATTACAGGTTGAGGGGCGGTGTGTTTATTTAATTTCAGTTTCACGGGTAGAGCGTTTTTAATTTAATTTCAGGTCGGGGAGTAGAATGTTGGGCAATTTTGACAACATGTATGCATGCACAAGTTGTCCATTTGCACAGCCAGACTAGATAGCTGTAGACCCGTGAAAGTCCAGCGGAGTAGCGACAGACCTCTTTCAATTGCACTACAACCATCCGGATATTCTCTAACTGGTGATAGAGCAGCCGTTTTAAGTTGGAAGAACAATATAGAACATCTTCACTCTCAGTCGAGGACTAGAGCCAAGGAAATTGTTAATTAAGTACTCTAAGCATAAACCGGCTCATAATTGTCTTCTCTTTGGATGTCCATCTCATTCGGCAGTTAATGTTCTCTGCTCAACCACGTGGTGACCATTTTTTTCTGCATTTGCAAAGCCAATCTCATTTACCAATTTGCATACGCATTCAAACTCTGGGCTATCTGCTTATTAAATGGATTGCTACCACTGCTTTTCCGCTCCTGATATGTTGTGAGCACTTATATGCGCTCCGTAACATATTAACCTTCCCAAAAACTAATTTACAAGAAGTGAATCAAACCTGACTGAAGTATAACCGAAAAGTTCTAGTGTGCATTCTGTCCGATATTTTAATTTCATAATTTTTTGCATCAGAGAGTTTTTCCTTATCAAATTTGTTTGTTTTCACTTGTAAACAGAAAGGAGTTCCAACGTACCTTTCCAAATATTCAAAAGCAACGTTTTTATTCGTTTAAAGGAGGAAGTATCGTGGAATGTTAAAATAGCGAGGAGTTATGTTTAGCCCTGGAGTTTGAGAAATGTCATTAGTTTACTGTCGAAGTGTTTAAGATTGGTTGTTCCAGAATACAATTTCGAATGTCAAAAATATTTTACAGGACAATCCTATAAATGCAGAACAAAATCAGAGCTTGTATTGTTTGTTTTTACGGTTATTGTTTCTTAGTCTGAAATTACACCAAACCGAAAGATCATGTTTTTTATTTTAGTAAGTGCCCGACAGTGTTTCTAACGCATATGTTATACGGGTGTCTTTCAAGATACATTTGTAAATAAATATGATAGTTATTTCTTTGTGTGCAACTGTTATATTCCCTCACATCAACACTCGATCTGCTCTCAATAATCTATCAGTGATAGCATTTATATATTATCCTTGCTCATTAATAGATTTTTTCAGCAACGACTTTATGAGTTTTGTTCACTGCTGTGTAAAACATGAACTTTGAAATTTTAATAAACTAGATATAATACGATTGCTTGAAGTCGTATGACTCATTTGTCTTTGTATTGCTCATTTTTTTTAGAAAAAAAACTATTTGAGTGAACACTTTTTTATCTCACCTTTCATATAGACCACGCACATAGTTGTCTCTAAAATATTCAACTTTTATTTGGCGATATTATTCAGTAAATTTTCTTTATCCGTCTCATATATTATCAGATACATTTGACTTAATTATCCGAGACAGTTCTGGTAGAAAACTAACCCAACAAACCAAACAAATCAGAAATATTACCTTTCTGTGGTCACCTGACTTAATCCTGCAGATGCAAGACCTTGCATAGTAGCCAGTTTGCATATGCCATTATATACCATTCTTGATCGTAATACAATTCCAAATGTATAATCTAGTTTCAGATTTAGTTTATTTTATTTTACTCACTAAGGCATAATCTCTTTAAGTAGGTTTCTTGTGGCATCATTGATTGTACAGTAATATATTCCGTTACATACCAGATATTTTTCTTCGAGATTGATGAATAAGAAAGTGCAGCATAATTTAATTAATGATATTAGAACAGATTACATTAGAAATTATTTAATTTTTACCCGTGAGTAGACTCTTTAATTAATGATAGAACTAAATTGCTATATTAACTTTTTTAACGGTTATAGCTAATACATTTTAAATAATACTATTTGAAAAAAATTTAGCAGATGTGTCAGTCATGGCAACAGCTTGTAAAACATGCCCATTGAAGTTAAAGAATACGAGATGCATTCAAATGAATTTAAACGTGTAAACATGCAATGACATTTAATAACTTGCAACGTATTGACTAGAGATTTCACGTATTAAAAGGAAGTGTTTAGCATTTCGTTTAAATTATTTTATTAAATAAAATCGAGTTCAGATTTCATTTGATGTTATACTCCATACATTTAGACATTTATCCATTGTGAGAGTATATTACTATATAGTAGACACATTCAAACTAATTGCAAAGTGTGTCTTTTTAAATATATTCGATTCCATTATACCCTACATATAAAAGCAGAATACTGTAAATGTCTTAGCTTGTGCAGCCACTGAATAAGTATTAAACATAATATTTAGCAGGAATAACAGTATAATAAAGTCCTTATCAATCAGATAGATCATATTAAGAGAAAGATATGTCTTGTTCCACTTTGTTATGGCGTTGTCTCTAGGACTAATTATTATATTATGTTAAATTTCTAGTGTGCAAGATATCAATTCTGAAACTACTGAATTGTTGCAATATATCAAATGACTGCAACCCCATGAGCTTTAGTGAATAAAATGACAATTATACATTGTTATTGACATATTTCAATTGGTTTAGATAAATGTAAATATGCTTAAATAATATATTAATTGGTATAATAAACGTAAAATATTACTTGTATCATGAAAAATACACGTTTCAAAAGTGTCTTACGCAAAAGTGCATAATATAACTTCAAATGCGTAAATATTATTTTGCATGCATATAATATACAAGATTTTTGCGATAGCAGCATGATTTACAAGGACCCATTTTATTAAGTAATTGATGCTAAATTATGTGTATTTCTCTCAAACTTTGCTCCCATTCTCTCCCTTAATTTATAACTGTTTTATGAAAAGTAATATATTAGATTAAATACAATAATAGCAATGTGAGGAAAAAAGTGGTAAAAAAGCAAATAAACAACATTTAAAAAATGTTCGATGGAGATATTACATACATAAATAGACTAACGCAGATGTACTCCGTTGTCACATTTTTATATATATATATATATATATATATATATATATATATATATATATATATATAAATATATATATATATAAGCTCTATTGCCTATTTGGTTTTATCGAGCTTTTACATCTGGTTGAGATTACTTTATGAATATTAATTATTTAATATTTATAATTTACTTTAGTTTTGCCACCTTGGATTATTTTGGAAAACATAACTTTAATTCTAACTAGCAATCGGTGCCCGGCGTTGCCCAGGTGTTTTGAAGTGTATGCTGAGGAAAAAAAAACGGTCAATTTTTTTAAACTTTGACCTCTATTATGACCTCTTAACATTTATTGTTTAGGGATCAAGTAAAGTTAATAAGTTAGATCCATGTCCAAGGAATCTATATATAAAATATCACGTGTTTAGACCTTAAATTGTTGGAAGAGTTTGGTAGAGTTCTCAAAGGTCAAATTGTTGAATATTGACCACTTAATCGCCAAATTTCTGTCGAAAACCTATCACATCGATATTCCCAAATCTCAGTACCCTGTATATCAAATTTCGAATCTGTAGGCTTAAAATTGACAGAGTTTTAGCGTAGGGAAATGCACGCAGACGCACAGACACTATCACTTATACATATATATAAACATAAACATCATATATATAAGGATAATAGTACACCATATATATAACAAAAGACCATTATTTACTGAAGTGGAAGGAAATTTTCTCAAAAATAAATCTATATTTTTTTGTGTCTAATGATATTCTGGTACTTATACAGTTTAGTGACGACATTAAAAAATGGAAATATTGAAAAAAAAATGTTTATTTTACGTAACTGTTATAGAGTGAAGTTCTCCGAAAAAAAATTCACTTCATTTGATCAAGTAGTTTTTTTTTTACAGCGAAAAACAATGATTTATCAAGGCTACGTCAGCGTGGCCATTTTGGAAATGTTATTGCAGGCCCAGGAATTCCCCAAGGGCAGGTAACTGCCGTACATAGCAGAATACCTCCATTTTAGGCCAATCTAGCCCTTTTCTCCCCCACCAGAATGAGATTTTTTTTTTTTTTTTTGCGAAGACAGATGCCATTTTGGTTTTTTTTTTTTTTTTTAATTTGTAACAGAAGTAAATAAACGAAGTTTCGAAGTTATCCATGCGTGTCCAACTGCGCATGTTTCGAAAATAATCTCGTATAAAAATTCTTCAATTCTTTGCATTCTTCAATTTCTTTGCATACTTAATAGTATTCTTATTTAAAAAAAAACGCAAACAATTTGCAGATTTAAAAAAAAAGAAAAAAACGTAAAAAAATTGCAGATGTGTTATGCGCATCTCAATATGGCGAAACAAAAGGCTAGATTGCGAAATTTGGTCTAAAATGGAGGTATTCTGCTAGGTACATTTCCAAAATGGCCACGTTGACGTCGTCGTGATAAATAATTGTTTTTCGCTGTAAAAACAAAACTACTTGATCAAATGAAGTGCATTTTTTTTTTCGGAGAACTTCAGTCAATAACAGTTACGCACAATAAAATTTTTTTCAATATTTCCATTTTTTAATGTCGTCACTAAACTGTATAAGTACCGATAGTCTTATCAACACCCCTTTTTTCTATTTATTTAAAAAGAAAATACAACTTTATACAAATTCCCTATCAGTTTTTTTTTCGGTTAGGGTAATAATATGTTCGTAGCAGATGTTCGATTCTAAAACATATAAGGGCGTTCAGAAACCATGATTCGAGAAAGATAGAATTTAAAACGACTTTCTACAATAATTATGTAACTATATATAAATGTATATGCTGTTTAGATGTATAATTTGAACATGGTTGTATATTACGCTGTGCCAGAATTTTATATGCCAAAATTATTTACCACAACTACCAATACGACTATAACAAAATGAGACTATACATGCCGAATTAAAAATATACTTAGGCAACAAAGTCCTTATATATATATATATATATATATATATATATATATATATATATATATATATATATATATATATATATGTATATATACATATATATGCATATATGTATGTGTGTATGATTTTTCGTTTGTCCGTTTAAATGTGTATGTGCGCCTCATGTACTCCTTGATAATATAAAATTGCTAAGTTATTTTTGTATTTTTATAATTAGAATTTTACAACCGTGAACAAATTCCTATCCAAATATTTTTAATAGATGTGAACCAAATTAGTAAACACTTTGCTACTTACATGCGCCCAATCAAAATGAATTTTTTACTACAATTACTGCTATTAATGCCACAGGAGTTTTAACTCGTAAAACTTTACCATAATATATTATATGAATATACATATGGTGAAGAAAATAATTACAATGTATGCATATATCCTAATATAAATTTCTGTACTTTCTGTCACTGTGTGTGCATGACGCGGTTTGAGTCAGCCTGCAGGTTTTTTTTTTCGTTAATATTAGTTGCAAAAATACAAGTTTTTTTTTCTTTTTAAAATAAATTACTTCCAGTTTCTCCGTCTGATTAAAAAAAAAAAAAAAACGACTCTCTCTGATTCGACCAGGGTGGTAATTTTAGACCAGCGGTCATTAAACAAAATACTATTTTACCCATGTATCTAGAATTTTGTCGTTAATATTGGTTGAAAATACAATATCTTTGTTAAAGTAGTTTAAGGAGGCATCTCCCACCATAGAACGGACGAAAATAGAAGTAATTAATAACTTTATTTCCTAAATATTAATTGGCAAAAAAAAAAAAATGCAAAATGCAAAAATTGCATAAAATGTCGCATTTTTAGTGAGTTACCAATCTCTGTATCTACATATATATATATATATATATATATATATATATATATATATATATATATATATATTTATATATATACAGATATATATATATATATATATATATATATATATATATATATATATATATATATATATATCTGTATATCTGTGTCCATATGTGTCTGACAGAACTTTCTGTGGATCTATTTAGTAGGCCTATATTTGTATAGGTATGTGTATATGTCCGTATACCTTTCTGTGGTCTATATAACGTGGTGTATAAAGAAACCTTTTAACTTCTAATACTTTCGTGTTGAGCACTTCCTTGCTGTTGTTTCTACTGTTGTTGTCCCTTTCATGAAAATAAACATTGTGTAAATAATATCTACTTTCTCGCTTTTCTATTACAATATACAACCAGCTATTTGTAACATAAAATATTGCCCATGAATATTATTAAATGTACGTTGATAATTGTTCCAAATTTGATTTGAATAAACAGCTACCCAAACAGTAGTATCCACGAGGCAAGATGACAACCGAATATATTATGCTTTGAAAGGCAGTGTTTTACTAGCATATAACATGTTTCATCTGTTTTCTCTCGCGAAGTAATCCATTTCGGCTATAACCATTATCGGATGTCAGGAGATGAAGAAACGTTTCACAGGCTTCCTTTACTTAGTTCATTCCCTCGTAGACCTGTTTATAATCGTTTTTGTGTAGGTTGATCAGGTGAATTGAATGTAAATATACTGAAAAATACGATAAAACAAAACGCTTAATAATTTAATGTTTTGTTTAAATGTCCAAGTGTTGAGTCTAACATATTAAGTTAATAAAAAAAGTAAAATAAAATAATATAAATAAAATAAAATACTTAGTAAAATTAAAAATAAATATCGAGCAACGTGAGTATTTTCCTTCTTATCAACGACAAACCAACGTCTAACCTTTGCTCTTTTTATATTTACATTACTGGGTAATAACCTTGACACTGTGATCCGTGATGTCTATCCGATCTTCATCGATTCGAAAAATATTGTTGCTAGGTAGTAGTATTGGCTCAGGAGTACGATTTGATAGCGCTCACATTTTTCCCTTTCTGTGCAAAATCTTGTAATTTATGTTAGCTACTTCAGGCTCATGGTATTAGTTATTGTTGTCATCGGATTATCCAGTACCAACACGTATATCAACGACTCGCAAAGTTTCAGTTCATGCCCCAAGTATATGTTTAATAGTTTGTGAGTATTTTTGGCATACACTTCAGTTTTATAATCCCGGTATTTGCATTATGAAGAATTTAGTCATTGAAAAAAAAAACACGTGATAAGTTTAGCTTACTATGAATCTTAATCGCAGAAGCCACATATAACAAATTACATTTAATATTAAGGGTATGTGTATAGGTCCTATCCAGTTTGCCCATTGTCTCTGCTGACTGTTGAATACGTTTTAGGAACAAATTATTTTTTCCTCGCTCCTTATTTCCTGATTGACCAGATCTCAGCTATTGTTCTGTAGTCGTAAACCATCTTTCAATGCTGGAAATTTCCAGTCCAAATTTCCTTATTTGAGTGAGCCGGATGAACCAATTAGTAGCTAAGTTTTCTTTCGCCTCATATATAGCTCCTCAGACTGTTCACTTTCTTCCCGTTTTAAGCGGGGGTTGTACAGTATTAACTGCTGTTTCATGGGAATTGTCCTGTATTATGGTGAACTTTTCTCAGTTGAATACTTCTGCAATTGACTTAAAATTATAGTTTAGCTTCTTTACTACGTAGGGCTACATTTAATTATTTTAGATGCAAACCCAGCTATTACTTGCATATTAACTGATTTCTGATACTACTATATAGAATGTGCTCGTTGTCACTTCATAGTTGAGCAGAGAGGATGACAGAATAGGGATGGACATTCGTTTAAAGAACAAGATCATTTATTTACCCTGCATGGGACAGATTTGGATTTTGTTAATTTACAAGTAGTTCAGCTCGGCCCTATGTACTGTTCATAAATTAGTTTGTGTATATATATATATATATATATATATATATATATATATATATATATATATATATATGTGTGTGTGTGTGCGGGTGTGTGTGAATGTGTGTGTGTGTGTGCTAATAAGTTTGGCACATGTCCTCGTACCGCATATATTAAATTCCAAGTGTGTAGACCCAAAATAAACGAGGGAGTTTGTTAGTTTGTAAATAAAACTCTTAAAACTTTTAAGACTTCGCAGAAAATATCTCGCTCCAAAACTGATTATACAGTTTGACGCATGTCTTAAACCCCTTAATATATCATTTCATCTTTGCGAGTCCAAAATAGCTTAATAGTTCGCTAGAGACCGTTAAGTCCAAATATTTTGAATTTACCTCCCTGACAGCTAAATTTCCGAGCAAAACCGGAATAACAATCTTCCCTATGTCTGAATACACTTTACGTAAAATTTCCAAGATTTAGACCGAAAATGGCTAAGTAATTTGGTAGGGGCTGCATAGGCCACTTTTTAAATGTGATTCCAATTTCGTATACCTTAGAATTTCTTGTTTTGAGTTCATGTCAAATTAAGAAGTTTTATCAATATCCACGTAATCTACATCTAACATTTCAACTATTAAGCCCCGGTATTGACGAAGGAGTTATGCAGAGTGTTCAAAGATAAAATCGTTGAACTTTGACCCCTTGACAGCCAAATGTCTACCCAAAAACGATTAAAAGGGTTTTCCAAAATCTTAATACACCTTTAGTAATATATCTAATCTGTAGACTGAAAAATAACAGCATAGTTTGGTAGGAAAATGTACACACACATACACACACTGACGATTTCACTTTTATAGAAATATAGATATTCTTCTTATGTTTACGTGGATACATTATTAACTAAACCACTAGGTTGCTGTTTCGACCACCGCCAAACCAGAATGGCGTAGGTTTAAATTAAGGCAACCCAATCGAAAAGAGGGGATGACTTTCGAAAATATCGACGAAAAAAGCCACCGTTCCCTGTCGACATGTGCCCACGAGTGTGAACAAATGAATGGTTTAAGTAAATTCTTCGGTATTTATCGTCTGTAATGTCGATCTTTAAAACGATACTGATCTTGTGAAAATCTGTCGTCTCTCTACAAAAATGAGTACATACATTTACACATTGGTAGCTCACATTTTCGACCAAAACTGATTAAAAAGCTTGGCCTATGTCTGAATAAGCTTCAGGTAAAATTTCAAGTCATTAGACCAGAAATTTGTTGAGTAATTGCGCATAGAGTTTTTTTTTCTTTGATCCAATTTATACGCCTTACATTTCTTGTTAGGGGCTCAAATAAGATTATTAATTTAGAACCATGCCCAAGGAACCTATACCTAAAATTCAAGTTGTGTACGCCCAAAATTGGCATAGGATTTTTGTACAGTTCCTAAAGGTCAAAATGTTGAACATTTATCCCTTAAATGCCAAATTTCTGGCCGAAAACAGATTACAAAAACGTTCCCAAATCTCAATACACTGTATATAAAATTTCCAAGCTATCGACTGAAAATTGACAGTTATTGTGAAAGGAAATGTACACAGATATACACCCACACGGATAGGCATACACTTTCACTTGCATATATATATATATATATATATATATATATATATATATATATATATATATATATATATATATATATATATGCATATATATATATATACATATATATATATATCTTTATTCGATTGGCAAAATTTTAGAATAATTATAAAGAAGTGAACCATCGCGTAAATTAAATCGAGTAAAATAAGATGGAAAACGGGGTGAGGAAAATAAAAAAAAATAAAAAAATGGGGCAAGTTACATGTAACAAATGTACAATTCAATAAAATAAGTGTCGATTACAAACAAGATCGTTAAAATACACCCATTTTGCTTTCCTTTTCCTCACCGCGTTTTCCATCTTATTTTTGTCGATTGAATTTACGCGATAGTTCACTTCTTTATACTATATATATATATATATATATATATATATATATATATATATATATTTATACATATGTATATATACACATATATATAGATATATACATATATACATATATATATACATATATATACATATATATACACATATATATATAAATATATGCGTATATATACATATATACATATATATATATACATATATTTATACGTATATATACATATATACATATATGCATATATACATATATACATATATATATATACATATATATACATATATACATATATATATATACATATATATGCATATATACATATATATACATATATATACATTATATATATATACATATATACACATATATACATATATACATATATATATATACATATATAGAAATATTTATATATATATATATATATATATATATATATATATATATATATATATATATATATATATATATATATATATATATACCGGACTTTGTGCGCGTGAGTTCCTTTCACATAGGTTCCCAAACGGTTGTGTCTATCAAAATCAAATTTCACACAAACCGATTTAAATGGCCGGTAGGGTTCGGAAATGTTCTTTGGTACAGGAATGAGTCCGATAAGTATCGAAATATTTAAAAAAAAAATATCATCTTAATATATTTTTCCTGATAGATAAAGGGACATAATTTTTAGAATTAAATATGTTATGTTACCGGCAATGGGTATACAACCTTAGCAAATGAGTTGTTCTGAAAGATAACTGAATTATTGACACCCGGAAATGTGGCTGAGTCGAAAACATACGTCTGTGGATAAAATGATCCCCTGTTCAAGATTGAATCTACTTACCCATTATTCATTTAATCCTATTAAAGATACAAGCAGAGGATACCGTTTTAAACTGCTGCAAATCATTTTATCACATTTAATAATGAACAATAGTCAGAAGTGAATTATCAAGAGCATTCATCGTGAAACGTAAATATCAGCTGTCGTGATATTCTAAACAAACACATACAGAATTTGATGAGCGCTTTTTCATTATTAATTATTTTTTTGTTCATTCGAATTAGTCCAGCGGGAAACGTGTTCCAATGAATATATCATAATCAATAGAAGATTGATTGTATAATAATAATACATCTTCAATCTACATAAATAAAAAAAAATTATTGTTTAAGCGTATTGCACGACACAGCAACGCTGAGACACCAGCTAATATATATATATATATATATATATATATATATATATATAAGCATTTTAAGCATTTTATTCAATAGAGCTCAATATGCTATAAAAAGTAATGAAGATATATAAGGCAATTAAGCTACAACTAATACGTCGCATTTTATCCCCGAGATAATTCGTAATTCATAGTCTGATGAGACCTCCCCAAATCACATACGGCCACTTCTCTCCAGGTTGACTTAACAATATCTATCTGTCTATCTATCGTTCTATCTATCAATATATCTATGTGTGTGTGTTATTGTGTGTGTGGTAAAATATAAGATATTGCTATCTATCATGAAGGGTACCACATAGAATAACTACTTCGTAATGTATACAGTGTAACCTAAAACATTATTTTTCTTGCAACTTAATAATTGGATAGAATTTAATGTTAGTTTTTATTCTATGACCTCTAGGCTAATACTATCGCATTATATTCTGAATCGGAAAAAAATCTTATTATCGTAAAACTTGCAGACAAACAATTTGAATTTAAATGATTACGAGATAAGAGCAATTGGTTTCAACAATCAATGAATGTGTAAGATGGCTAAATTAGAAATAAATAAATAAAGTTGTCTGGGTTTATGATTTTTTTTTGTCATTGATTTGCAATGTCCGATTATTATCAAGCGATTTGATTGTTCTTCAAAAGATTGGAATCTTTTCGGCCTTCAGAGAGACGCAGCGCAATGTTATCTTCAGTCTATTTCTGTGAACGGATTATTTTTTAAACGGCATGGTTTAAAATAAGATATCGTTCCGGCAATGCTGTCTTGTAATAGTTACTGTTTATTTAAATAAAAGAAGACAGTTACTTTGGCCGACTAGGCAGTAAATTATAGCAAAAATCACTTCATAAAATAAGTGTTATTTAAAAGGCGTTTGTGAGTTCTATGTTTATACTAATGTGTGAAAAAGATACTATAAAATATCATACCGAATTGAGTAACAAACAAAACCCAAGAACTAGATTATCTGTACCACCGTATAGACACTCATTTAGGACTAAGTGTTAAACATAAATATGTAAACGACCAGTGTTGAATTTCTATGTTTACTCCAATGAAATCATAAACAGGAATATAATTTACGTCGGATAGGTTTGTTTTTGTGCTTAATTGACTGACTAGGATGTGTGTCAGACCAGACCAAGAGTCAGTTCACTTGTGAACATTTTTGTTGCGTAATAATCCCTAACATAATTTAACCTCTTCAATAAATGTATTCGATTGATAACATCCATGGGCATTTACGCAATATTATATTAGCCTATGTGATTTTTCAATTTTTGTTTTCAGGTATAAGAACCTAATTTAATACAAATAAAAAAAACGAGGTGCCTTAAATAAGTTTCCAGAGTTATTCCTTCTGAGAACATTTTCTGAAACTTACACATACGGAAATCTAGTCCACTTCTAAGTTATATTCACCTGTTGCAATACAATTGTCCTCCGAATTCTGAAAGGGGCCATACAACTAATCTTGTGTGAAAGTTGCAATGACCCTCTTTACACTCTCTTTTATCTCCTTAATTATCTAATAACGACAACATCTAAAGTTTTCGTTGAGCTTAAGATATATTGATTTATCTTGGACAATGATCTGGTGCAAGGATGGAGTTTTAGACTGTACCTTTCAGACAAAGTTCTCTCAAGTCTTTCACATCTTAAGTTTATTAGAAACAATTTTGTGGACAGGTCCTACACTGACATAAAGCTGTGCAGTTATTGTCTCTTCGGACAGAGACGGTTCTTATCAATGAAATTCTATATATATATGACCAATGAATTCTGGTATTATGTATTTCTCACTCTTACCACAACACTGTTCTTTTGCCCAGACACCTCGATATTCTTGAATATCTTATGATACTTAGAAACTAAATCTTGATTCGGGCATGATTTCCAAAAGCAGCCTGCAGCACTCTATATTTTATACGACATTTTCTCCGTTTAACAGACTTTTAATGCATATTATTTTCCGAAAATATCCTTATGTTCAGATGCTTTTTTTAAATCCTGCAACTGTTAAAATCAGGCTTTAGTTGTGTACATGTTATTTCCTGTCCTAGCTGTTCATTTGTACCTTAAATTATTTAAGTTGGTCGTCCATATAAGATGTCTAGCTATAACATATTAAGTTTCAAGAGTCTACAGCAATTTTAAATGTATGCACCAAAAAAAGAATGGAACATTAGTAGAAGCATTTCGTAAGATAATTTTCCACTACATTAACTGTTGGGAGATAGCAATACATTAACAAAATCAGTTTGAATAACTTGAATAATTTATATGTTTATTAACCACTTTCTATAATTAAAACAATTCCTTTAATGGCGGGTTTATTATCATAAGGTTTTAATAAGTAAATCAATTCACATTATGTTATCTATATCTTATCATATGTATTTTTACGACTTTTTTTTATATAACTTAACTACCGAGTATTTTTTAGACAATATACTATAATTTGGGAATATCTTTTATCCTGTAGGATAACGGATATTTGTTCTGTAAAGTAATTGTAATTTGATGAAAAAATAGTCATCTCATATATACATTTGTAAACATTATGGCATGATTCTTTTACAAGTATTAAAACTCATTTATTTTTGCTAAATAATTTGCATCATTCGACATTTTGAAATCTGCCATAGGTAACTATTTATATTTTGAAGATTTCGTCTCAACATATGTCAAACTTGTACGTATCTATTTTTATGTGACCGTTTGAAAAGTTAATTAGCCGTACATTATGGCAGTGACATGTCTACATGGCAATGATGTAAGTTATGCAAATATAAATGTACTAGCCTTGCTAAGGGTTTAGTATGGAAAAATAGATGTTCCTCACTCCTATATTTTATTATCATCAAAATTTGTGATATCAGCAACTGTTTAATCATATCGAGTGTTTGACCGTTATAGCAAAAGAATCCCCTTGAGTATACTAGGAGGAACTTTAACATGCCTCACCGCAGTAATTTAGTCTACAATACATTGCAGTTAACATTGCACCGAAAATAATATATTGTTGATTTTATAAGAGGTTCTAAAAGTAATAGGCGAACTTAAAGTTTAAAATGCAACGGTAAAGTATCATGATTCAATATTGCGCTACAAAAAAATGCATTTTGATAGCGACCCTGTCTTATAAAAAATCAACATGTTATTTCCTATTTTTGGTTTTTCTGCGTGTGCATATATACAAATTTTCAAATGCATTTGTGATTTACGACTGTATCAATGTGTTAACGTTGGTCAAAATTCGGCATCCTTTTTAATAAGTTTTGTTTATCGATTTTCGATAAGTTATCGGAAAATATCCGATACAACACATACGTTAGAACACGCACGCACATCAAGTAGTTTTGTGTGAAGGTTAAAAATAATCGCCTTAGCCGGTTTTTTCGTCTATATGGACGAACTCATGAACACATCCAATGTTCCAACTATATAATAGTGGGGATTGAGATACATAAATCATTTTTCGCTGTTTCTCTCCGTATATGGGTAGTGTGGGTGCGTGCGCTTGCATGTGTGTCTACATGTCTTCATACAGTGTAGAACGAGAAAATTGTCGCCCTAGAAAAGTCGACATGATTCTATTTCATTTTGATGAAAACCGTTGTTGGGCAGCTGCGTGCGAATCCCAAGAGCGATAGGAGCGTTCTATCCGGACTGAAAGTGACACACGATTCAACAAGCCAGATGCTCTCCCCTGTCAGTTATTACAACAGAACCATTGCCAACGCACTCACGATGCAAATCAGCGTAATGCAAATCAGCGTGATGAAAATGAAGTTTTCGGTACAGATTATTCATATCATGCCACCTCACATCTTCAAATCGGTTTGAAAGTAAACAGTAAAGTGTACGTGGATGTGATGAAGAGTGTAGCGATTCCCTTGTGCAATCATGTTGCTGATGGCAGACCCTGAGTGTGCAGCAGGACTCGATACCGGCCCACAAGTCAAAAGATACCCAGACTGTCCTATAAATGGTGCCCTACGATTTTCTACTCTTTTTCTTTGACCCCATTTTTCCGCTGGACTACTTCGTTTTGTCATACGACGAGAAGAAGACAACATCTACGCTAGCCTCATCGCCTCTATTTGCCGAGTATTCGCCGAGCTATCGCCGGACATGGTTAAAATAGCATTCTTCGATTCCGGACTCGTCTCAACGCGGTAACTGAGGCTGAAGGCGACTATATTGAACAGATATCAGCTCTACGACATAATCAACTGATCTCAATTGATTTTGTTAATAGAAGTTTAAAAATAATGTGGTGGTCTCTGTTGGTAGACAATTTTATCGTTTCGCCCTTTATATATTCTAAGGATTATATTTCTAAAAAAATACCATTTTCAACACACATCTGTCAGCCTATTTTGATTGACCCTTGTAGAATTTCCAGGAGCAATTTATCACTAACACATGTCGTCACTCTAAAATCAACGAAACCATTTTCGAACTGTGCTGAATCAGTTATATATATATATATATATATATATATATATATATATATATATATATATATATATATATATATATATATATATATATATATATATATATATATATATATATATATATATATATGTTCAACAGTCACTGGTGAATTTTGATTTCTTCCGGTTTTTTCTATACGAAGGATAGAGAGTGTGCACGCACATTACACTTTGGTAGCGCCTCAGACAATATCGTCATCAGCTTTCATCCCTACGGATTACATTCAAATGGCAAATTAAATAAAATAGGCGGCACTACTTTTAACATGTCGCTTACATAATAATAACACCAATTACATTGCTATCACTACTGCTACTAGTACAACTACACCACTACTGTAAATAACAATAACTAATACCACTGTAAATAATAATACTGTTAATAATTATACTACTAATAATAATACTAATACGAATACTACTACTACGAACAATAACAATAAAACAATAATGATTATGATAATCATAATGATACACTAAACAATGATGATCGAAGATCGCTTACATTTTCCACTACGAAGTAAACGCACACAGCGAATATGAACAACTCTTGTGTAATGTAAATTATGAAAAGAACAAAAATTCTGCATCCCGTTAGCCAATAAAAATGCAAGCTCAGTCATCATAACAATGCAATTTATTGATCCATTCAGATTGAAAATAAAATAGTAGGCATTAATTTTTGAGTATCCCATGATGATAATAACACCAAATGAGAAGATACCAATTCTGCTACTAGTAGTAGGAGTTGTACAACAACAACAACAACAACAACTAATAATAATAATAATAATAATAATAATAATAATAATAATAATAATAATAATAATAAAACGACGACTACTAATGATAATTTTAATAATGAAGACGATGATTATGATTATGGTGGTTATGATGATAGAAGGCGAGCCAAATTTTCTTGTATGGAGTAAACGCATCATACGAATATAAACAAATCGTATACAGTGTGAATAATTAATTAAAAAGTATAAACATTTGGAACGTGTTAGCCATTTCAAACTACAAGAATGCAATAACCTGTTTATTAACCATAGACAAGCATATGGAACTCTGTCGTGACACTAGCACGTAACGTATATATCGGTCGTGAAAGCAAGGGAGATGAAAAGACTGAAAGGATAGAAACCCAATACTGCAATACCAGAATGTTGTGGAAGGATATGTTTATTAAATAACGTATAAGCGCGGTTGACGTCGAACATATATTTTTTACAAACGCGTTACTCTTTATCAAGGCCCAGAACTCATTCGATGATATGTTTTAAGCATCTATTGTAGAAAGGCAAATTGCTTAGGCACGATTTTGCAGTGAGGACAATATTGCTATTTAAACAAACAAAACATAATATAGATGAAAAAAATGTTCCCGCCCTAAATTTTTTATCAAAAATTTAAGAAACTATTCGTATATACGTATAGATTTACTATTAACAGGGCGGGAATGAATGCCCGTTTTTTTATATAAAAAATGATTCACTATATTCAATATTAGATCCTATTTTTAATGTTTAGCTAAAGATTTTGAGATTTGAAACTGTGCAGTGTGATAGTAAAGACATGCCTTATATTTCTCAAGCATTGTAATGACTTTACGAGTTTCATAAAGAATTGACAGTGAGCAGCTGTTATTTTAATTTATAAGTAGGTCTATTACAGCTGCATATTTTTTCATTGTTTTAACTCTCGAGTATATATCCGACAAAGTTATACACAGTTAATCAACCGATAACCACATCACTCTATATAAAAGCATATAAGAGATACAGACTCGAGAGTCAAGACAATGAAAATATAATGTTATCATAGCCCTATTCATAATGATTACGCTAAGAGTACTTTGCTGAAAGATATTAATCTTATTATTTCGTTGGGCAGAGTTAATGCTTCGGCTGTAAGCCGATATTAATATAAAAATTATGGAAATTTGCACAAATATGACTCGATATCTTAGTAACAAGTTGGGAGTTATTATTTGTCTTTTTAATTAATTTGTCCAACGTTACAATAAAAAAAACACGTAAAATAGAAAACGAAATTCGCTGCAATTCAATGCAATATTTGTCAGTAGATTAACCCTGGATCGCTGACATTTATTAATTCCCTTCAAAAAATATGACATTAAAAATATTAGTAGTTCCGTCGCGATTTCACCATACTTAAATCGTCGCCGATCCTATAGTGGCCATGTTAACTTCGATGATCTTGCAAGAATAATTTTATCGCATACAGATTATTATAATATTTATTGTATTATTATTGAACCAGACTCTATTTTATAATAAATGATGCCCTTTCTAATACTTTCAGCGTAGCATCATCCCCCCGTTTAATGAAAATCGTTTCTGTAGTTATAACCCCTTACTCCATATGATTATAAATGCATTAACCTTATATCATTATTTATTATTCTTCGTAATAGTGTAAATTAGCATGCACATCCTTATATTGAATATATCGCATACGTGGAAAACGTACTATCCACCTACCTTCATTTTGTAATATCAGTAATAATTCTCCTCTATCACATAAATCACTGTATCTCTTTAATTTCCCTACCCTCCACAGTTTAAATGTATTGTCCTCTCTTTGTCAGGCCCTATTATTTCGCTCCTAATGTAGATATTGCTAGATGTAACTCTTCGAATATGTTATCTAGCATCTCTCCTCTTCTTAAAAGTATCTGAGTATAAAGAGTTTACTCATACTACATCCCGAATTGATGTAGCATCTATATTAAATAAAAGAATACATTGATATGCATTAGTATATATTATTATATTGGCATTCTTTATTCTGCATATTCTGTCTGATAACGTCAGCCCGTTTTATAACGCCCTTGAAATTATTGGGCCCTATAAGTTTAAATGGTCCGTGGATTCCTGAAACGATAAACACTAGTTTCTGTACATATTTTGCTTGTTACAATATAATGCCTAACCCACAGTTATATCAACAGAAAGCACTAGATCAACGTTATACCTTGCCTTTCTCTCTGTCTGGGGCACTTAATTTATTAATGATAAATCGATGATTGACACGTCCTGTAGGAAATAAAAAAAAATACTAATCGTAAACTTTCGATTGCTTAAAATTATATACTAATCAAATAATAACGTCAGAATTTCATAATGAGCATTATATTTTTTTGGTTCTTTTCTTTTATTCGGTCTATTGTTTTCATACCATAGTTATTCTCACGACGATTACCCCGATGTAATCTCAAACCTACTCAAATACTCCTTGCTGAAAAAATAATGTTTATATTTTTTCAACGGCTTAAGAATTGCCAAGTTGCAGTCTATTGCAGGTCGATGGTTTCAACCCTCAGAACGTCTAAAGCTCCAAGTTTGACCGATCTATACAGCTATTCAACATTGTTTAAATACCGAAATAAAACCTAAACGTATATAAAATAAGAAGCTTTGTTTAAAGTTCCGTACATGTTCCGAAGTTTAATAAAATGCGCTTTAAGATTTCCAAAGGTTACCTGGGATAAAACTCCGTGGGAAACATTCACTCCAATCAGTTATCACATTATCCTTACAGAAACTTTGTACGAGTCATTTTATCACTTTACATGTTATATACCTGTGCAATTCAATAAGTATTTCTGTGAGTTTCTATGATAAATTATATAAACCTCGTAAGCAAATAAAGATGCGTATTCAGGTATATCATAATGTAAATGAGATTATACACATATTTTCGCGCATTCTTTTAAATACAAACTCTGAGAAAGAGGTAAATTCGGTCAGAAATTTAACGATTTCCTTTCATTCCACAAATAATTCCCATTTACTATAAATGCACAAACGTGGACGTGGAGCTTCCGTTTGATATTTACGGGATTAGAAATATTATCGCTTTATATATGTTTTTTTCTACTTTTAGTGTTCTGACCTTTAAGAGGGAAATGTCAGCTGATTCTATGGGCCTGCTTTAATTGTTGGGAATTTAAATCGCAATGCACTGAAAACACATGAAAGGTGCATTGAAATAAGGATCAATAAAAAGTCCAAACAAGTACCGATCCCCGTGGAAATACATTTCAAGAATTACTGGTGGTACAAATTTCTAAAGAAAAGGCTTGGGATGGAAATGGATATTTTTTCTAATTGTGGGATGGTTTGCGTGAGTTCAAGGCCCAAGATTTTGATAAGTTCAAAACGTGACTTCGAACAAGTGCAACCAAATGTATAAACGTGTTGATTTTATTCAAACGTAATTGAAAAAAAAACCCAGATCGGTAGCGCAGTGTAAATTAAGTTGGAGTATACGATCAGGCAATTTAATCATACATGTGTGAGCATCAAGACATGTTTTCATGTCACGTTCACATCTAAGAAGACATAACACCACTTTGACGTTAGAGGATACTATTTGAGACCGTGCCTAGGATGGATTAACAAGATCTTAGTCTATGTTACATTTCAAATTCTTCATTTCAGTAAAGTCGGGTAAGCATGTAGCCGGCTGAGAATTTCAAAATCTACCCCTTGGAGCGAGGAAACTATTAGAGTAGAATTTCCGTAGTATATTTCAGAGGTATACTGCATCTTCAGTGTACTGTTTTATTTTTTTCTTCCTGTTCTTCTTCCTTGCTGGAGTATACCTCTGAAATATATTTGTGATAAATTTCAAACAAGTAAAATATTTGTTTATTTCCCTAATATTACGTTGTATTTTGCTTTCAAGTGCACTTGATTCGTATTTTATTTTATTCAAATTAAAACATATGCACTGACGCGGTTCCTTTTCAACAATACACCGTATTCTACATTTCGCTAGAAAAATTTACTATTGATTCTATATACATATTCATCCATATATTAGCTTGAATTAAAGTATAATTAGAAAAGTCAAGTATCACGCCTCAAATATGCTTCACCATCAAACATTCATGCTAAATGCTTACCCGTCATATAAAAGAAACTCTGTTTTTTTTTCATTTAACTGGTATTTCTGCTTGTGCTCTGATAACGGTTTGAATGTTTGTTAAAATGAACGAGTCATGTATAATTGTTCAGGTGGGGTTATAAAATTCCCTATCATATCAAAAAAATCTTCTTTTGGATATTATATGCCAGACCTTTCTATTTGTGCGGTGAGAAATGTCTAAGAAAAAATTTTATCCAACGCTGTTGAAGTATTTACGTTTGTCATAATCGGATGTTCCCTCATTCATCGCATTTTTGACAATCCTTTTCAGATTTATCGAATAAAGTTTACTAGAAAACGTATCCAAGAGTTTGCTAGAATCATAAACTATATTTTCCCGAAAAGAAATTAATAGCACCCATGTCGATTAGAAATCTATAGGGACGAACACACCAAAGGCACACAGAGACAAAGTTTCTTTTCATATAATTGTGTGTGTGTATATATATATATATATATATATATATATATATATATATATATATATATAAAAGAGATTGAAAACGACATGAACTGAATTGTTCAAATTGACTATACATATCCCTCCCTGTCTCTCTGGCTCTCTCCCTTTCTTTCTCCTTCTCGATTTATCTATCCATCTATCTAGCTAGCTAGCTCTCTCTGCCTCTCTCTGTAAATATATATATATATATATATATATATATATATATATAGAGAGAGAGAGAGAGAGAGAGAGAGAGATATAGATAGATAGATACATGCATATATGTATAGTTAGATAGGTAGATAGATAGATAAAGAGATAGATAGATAATTATGTGTGTACATATGAATGGGTATACGCTTTTGCACCTTTCGTTTGCCAACTGGAATTTCAGGAGTGGGTTTGTTTTCCTTTCTCCTATGACTGAATTCAATCTATACAACTATACACATTGTATTCAATCACAGTAGAAATGAAAAAAAAAGTGAAAATATCGATCGGTCTGTCTGTATGTATGTATGCATGTCTCTCTGTCTGTGTACATTTTCTACGAAATAACTCTGTCATGTTTCGGTCTACAGACTCGAGATTGTACATAAGTGGTATTGAGATTTGGGAAAATCTTTTTAATCGATTTTCAGGCAGAAATTTCGCTCTAAAAGGGTCAAAGTTCACTGATTTGACTTTGGATAACTCTACCAAACTCCTCTGGCAATATTTGGTCTAAACACATGCCATTTTAGATAAAGATTACGTGTACATGAATCTATCTTTTAATTCGCTTTGAACCCAAAAAATACAGAGTAAGCGGTCATAATTGTGTTTAAGTTGTTTGAAAAAATGACCTCTGCAGTTTCCAGAAAATTACTCAGCACATTTTTGGTCTAAATATTTGAAATTTTATATGAAGTGTAGTAAAAAATGGAGGATTTTACTGGGTCATTTGCTGAAAATTAGGCTTCCAAGGGGTAAACATTCAAAAGGGATTACCTTTGCAGACTCTAGTAAACTATTAAACCAATTTTAGGTCTAAACTTTTAAATTTTACATAAAAAGCATTCAGACATGCAGGAAGATTTTTAAAATGTTTGGATGCGAAGATTTGGCTGGCAAGCGGTCAAAGGCGACAGAGTTGACCTTTGTAGACTCTACCAAACTCATCCGCCAATTTTTGGTCAAAGACTTAAAATGTAAGATGATGGTTAATTGGACATGTGTCAAAAATATACATTTTATTTGACCCCCAAACGATAAATGTTAAGGGTGTACAATTAAGGGCAAAGTTTTAAAATATTTGACCCCGTCGGTCTCTACAAAATAACTCAGCAAAATTCTGGTCTCAACATTTAAATTTTACATAAAGAGTATTCGAAGACAGGACAAGTTATGAACAGTACAAAGTGGTCGAGCAAATCCGGCCAGAAATGCAAGTAGTTAATAAGTTTGGTGTTTAAGTTAATAGTGAAGTAATAGCAAAAAAATGGAGTTTGAGATTAATAGTGCATTAATAGTAATTAAGCTTGGAGTTAAGAGTAATAGAAAATAAGAAGCAAATTATTTGTGGTTTAATGGTAAATTATTAGTAAATAATTCAGGATTAGATAACAATAGTCAATTAATAGGATTTTTTTTTGTTTGAGATTAATACTGAATTAACAGTAAATAAGTTTGGAGTTCAGAAAATAGTAAATAAATAGCAAATATTATTCGGTTTGAGATTAATAGTGAATTATTATTAAGTAAGTTTTGATTTCATAATAATAGTAAATTATTAGCAAAAAATTGAGTTTGAGAGTAATAGTTCATTAACAGTAAATAAGTTTTGAGTAAAAAAATATTAAATTAATAGTAAATAATTTGGGGTTTGAGATTATTAGTAATTTAATTTATTAGTTAATTAATAGTAAATACATTTTGTAGTTCAGAAAAATATTACATTAATAGCAATTAATAGCAAATCATTTGGGGTTTAGGATTAATGGTGAAATAATCAATCTATCTATATATCTATAAATGCATCTGTGTGTATCTGTGTACATTTCCCTACCAAATTAATCTGTCAATGTTCCGTCGAGTAACTCGAGATTTGACATAATGGCTATTGAGATATGGGAAGATTTTTTCAACCAGACGGGACAAAGTAGAACGATTTGAATACACTACAAAACCCCCCGGCAATGTTGGGTGTAAACACTTGAAATCATAAATGCAGCTAACTTGGACATGGATAACACTTTTTTAATTGGATTGGACCTCTGGGGTATTTACCAAATTACTCAGCCAATTTTTTGTCTAGACATTTTAGATTTTACATAGAGGATATTCAGGGAAAGGGCAAGATTTTAATCGGTTTGGGTCGGAAATTTGAGCTGCCAATGGATCAAAGTTTTAAAGATTTGACATTTTTTCATGTCTAGCAAATTGTTCAGCCAATTTTGTATCTAAACATTTGAAATGTATATATAACGAGTATTCAGACGTGTGGCAAACATTTTAATCAGTTTTGGGGCGAATTTTTTTCTGCGAAAAGGACAAAGTTGAAAGAGTTGACCTTTGAAGGTTCTACAAAATACTTTAAGTCTTGAGATTTGAGGTGTATGTAACCTGCATACGGCTAAAACTCTCTATTTTTATTTGAGTGCAAAATGATAAATGTTAAGTGGTAAAAATTGAGGTCAAAGTAAATAAAATGGCCCTTGCGATTTCAGACAAATTTCAGTCTACATTTTGAAATCTTTTATAAAGTGTATTCACACGTACGGAAAGTTATGAACAGTACAAACGACCGGGACAAACCTGGGTAGAAATGCAAGTACTTAATAAGGCTGGTGTTGAAAGTAGTAGTAAATTGATAGCAAATAATTTTGGGTTTGAGATTAATAGTGAATTAAGAGTAAATTTAGGGTTTAATAATAATAGTTGATTTTTAGTAAAAAAGGTTTGGAGTTAAAAACAATATTAATGCGTAGCAAATAATTAGAGTTTTGAGATTAATAGTGAATTAATAGTAAATGCGTTTTTTTTTTTTGTTGAGAACAATACTAAATTAGTTGCAAAAAAATCATGGTGTGAGATTAGTAGCGAAGTATTAGTACATAATATGGACTTGTGAACACAAGTAAATTAATAGCAAATTATTTGGGGTTACAGATCATTAGTGAATTAATAGTAAATAAGTTTTGAATTAAGAGTAATGTTAAATTTGTATCAAACAATGTTGGGTTTGAGATTAACAGCGAATTATTTGTAAATAAGTTTGGAGTTGCTAATAATACTAAATTAATAGCAAACCTTTTTGGGTTTGAGATTAATAGTGAATTATTTGTAAATAAGTTTTGATTTGGAAACAATAGTAACATGATAGCAAATAATTTTGGGTTTGAGATTAATAGTGAATTAATAGTACATATATGTGGAGTTAGGAACTATTTGAGATTGATAGCAAATAATTTGGGGTTTGAGATTAATAATGAATACTTGGTAAAATATTTTGTGTTGTGTTAATAGTAAATTAGGACAAAATAATTATAGGTTTAAGATTATCAGTCTATTAGTAGAAAATAGGTTTGGATTGTAAAGCGATAGTCAATTAATAGCAAATAATTTTGGGTTGAGATTATTAGTGAATTAATAGTAAATATGTGTGGATTTAAAAATAATAGTAAATTAGTAGCAAATATTTTGGGTTTGATATTATCTATCTATTATATACGGTAAAGTATTATTGTCTGTTTGTGTGTGTACATGTTACTAGGAAACTACTTTGTTATTTTTTATCTACAGACGCGAAATTAGAAAAAAAAAAGGTTATTGAATTTGGGAAAGTCTTTTTTAATTTGGCAAAACGGTTATTGAGATTTGGGGAAAATTTTAGTCGATTTATGTGGCAGAATTTCTCCTGTCAAGGGCTCGAAGTTCACCAATGTGAGCCTTTAAAACTTTACCAAATTCCTCCGCCAATTTTTGGTCTAAGCATTAGAAATGTTAATGTAGGTTACCTGTAAATGAGTACATAGTTATAATGTATATATATATATAAATATATATATATATATATATATATATAAATATATGCTTATAAAGGCCCGAGCAATGCCGTGCTGAACTGAATGTAAAAGCATTTCTAATATAAATGGTTACTCGACTTATTATCTAAACAAAACATAATGAGTCAATTGTTACAGGGGAAGACATATCTAACGCACTCTTTCTGCTATGGAGTGTAGAGGAGAATGTTTTCCGATATGAACTATGATGAGCTCAGTGTATTAACTCTGGACACGATGACTAATGGAAGGTTAACTAATCAAACAGTCACCTTTGTTACACGTTTCTCCATCATAATACATTATTTTAACAGTCAATGTAAAATATTGTAAATGATGGTCTAGAATATTCTGATGCATATACTTTTGTTATAAACATAGTGATTGCTCTATGAGGAGAATTTAATTTAATTAATTTACTCTGATTCTAAAACGGGTTTATTCTATCTTTGGAAAAGGGCAGCCGCTTAACAAATTCAATTACATCGAACATTAATAATCATTTAACTTGTCGTGCTATTTCATTTTGTTTTAACCAGGCTTGTCAAACAAAATGCCATTCATTTAGTGACGTAAATCCGATTAACCTTGAGGAAAAAAATATCCGGTTCGTAATTAAAATCTAAGATCATTTTTTGTAACAAACCATTATATTCTGTAAATGAAATTTAACATTGCGTTGTGACATGACCTGGAAAACAATATTCCCAGGATTTTATAGAGTTTTAAATAAATATATTTAGATTTGTAAAATAAGAACACACGTAAAATGCTTCTATGAACGAGATAGGGAAGTAATTATGCGATTTAAATTTAGTTATTTAATGAAACAAAAAAATCTTTATGTAATATGATGGAAAACGCCAAATTATTTTGTATTATTTCAAGAATCCATTTGTAATTAATAGAATTTAATCTTTTGATCATGTAGCTGAATATTTATTTATACTGATCATGTCAAATTTCTCAAGGATTTATCAAGGTTCACGGTCGACATTTGCACGAATATACCTATCAATAATAATAGGAATGGCAATGATACGAAACGATACGTAAACTGGGAAACTGCGTGTATTAAACGGTAAAATGCGACAATGTCTAATGTTAGCTTCACTCACTTATATTATATAACGTATTCGCTAATCGATGCCATTAAAAGGTGAAGTAAACCAATGGATGTTTATGCTGAGATCTAGCATAATGGTTACTGACAGGTAGATAGATAACATTTGGATGTGCGGATATGGAATCTTTACCTGTACTAAATTCTCCAATAAGTGGTCTATAATAAATTCAGACATTCATTACATGAGCCACCCACTTTACCCCTTGATCTTAACAAAACAACATTCATCAGAAATACATGAAAACTAAAAATGTACTTTTGACATATTTTATTATTGTTAAACTGATCTATGATCGGCATGTAAACCAGAGTTTGTAAGACCAGGAAAACAATGTTTGCATTATTCTCACCAGAAACGGATAAACGAGCCAGAGAACTATAATATACACTTAGAACAAATTATTTAGTAAAACATTCGTAATAAAGAATTTATTCAGAAGTTTTATTAAATCACTACACATAAAGTAATACTGAATACATACTCTTTCCCTAGAATATTCCCTAAGACTGGTAACAAAACCAGGTGTAAGATTCTAAATTTAAAAAAAAATCCGAAATTGTATATAGACTGTACGTATATTTCCTTCGGATGATTTAATACATTGAAATAAATGTTATCTGTGAAAGAAGACGGCCCGTTTTATATTAATCACACATACTTTACATAACTAATAAATACATATTTTCAATTGAACGCTTATCACAAAAAATGCTTAACTCATTTAATGTACGTTGCAGCAAATATAGATATCCTATAAGTGTACTACAATTATATTATGATTTTAGAATTGATTGTTAATAAGTGTATTTACACTTGTTAATTAAATATATACACGTATGCTTAATAAATGATTTGAGATCGTCGCCGTAAAAATGTTTGAATAATTAAACATTTTTCGAAGATAACGATACTTGTATAACGATCGTTTTTCTTCATGTCTATTGCTTGTACTAACTTATCGTAAACGTCACCATACATAAATTTAAAAATTGTTTTAAACATTATATGCATATTGTAACATAAATCTAAACTAAATTATGTTAAAAGACCGTTACGTTATTACAAGCAATAAGGTAAATAGTCTAAGTGTAAAATTACTGCATATAAAAAAGACTTACTAACAATTACATTGTGATATTAATTTTCGATTTATTGTTTCAGATGGATCAAATTTGGGAATAGTTTCCTTAAAAAAATTTAAATTTAAGATTAGATTTGCGATCATATAAAATTTGCTTTAATTTATTTTCTTGAAGTGAATAAATATATAAGGCCAACGTTACATTGGCATACAAGAAAATAATAAGCAATACTCAAATAATCAATAAAGTTAACACGGATACATGTCCAAACGTGTAAACAATCGACATATTAAATATCAAACTAGAATTAAATGTAGAAAAAAATATTTAATATAGAATACTTATTTCATTACTTGAAATGAGATTTATTTCCTCAGAAAAAAAACATTAGCTAATATTAACTATACTTTTATAAAGAGAGCGTTCGAAATAATGAACTAAAAGTAAATTTTCTGTTATAAGCTAGCAGCGTTTAACATATTGTTCTATTAGTTTGGATGATAGAATATGCAGTTTGAACGCATCTAAACTAATTCATGATGTTAAATTTGATTTCTTTACCTGACTCTACCCTTCAATGTCCTTATGTGTATATCAACTTTTTGCGTCTCTCTTTCTTTCTCTGCGTTTCCGTCTCTCTCTCTCTCTCTATATATATATATATATATATATATATATGATTATATATATATGATTTTATATATATGATTTTATATATGTATATATATATATATATATATATATATATATATATATATATAAGCAATTCTTATGGAATAGGTGAAACTGAATACGTTATTTATCAAATTTTGTATCAATTTATTAATCGATCGATCTAGCAATCTCTTTATATCAATCTATCTATATATGTTACTGGGGAAGGAGAAAAGAACAAGATATGATGATTTTATTCATAAACCCTTTAAAAATATAACTAAGATAGACCATAGACATGTTTACAGGAAGACCTTATCAGCTGATCGGAACTACGTGTGAGTCATGTGAATCACGTTATCTGGAGATTACTTGGAGTTGACACTTGGATACGGACTTGGGTTAATGAATGCCCCATTCCTCCTTCTTTGGGAAGTGACATATCTCTCAATGGAATCTTTTAAAGATCAAAAGAAAATAAATTATAAATAAAGTCTTTTAAAGATCAAAAGAAAATAAATTATTGTCCATGTTTCTCTGCATCGACATCGCAAAGTAAATAAACAACTAAAACCAAAATGAATGTTTTTCATCCAAATGGTTGCAGCCCCCTCTAAGAATATGAATTCCAGATGGGCCAGTGAATATAAGGCATTTCGCATAAATGACACCCACATACACACTTCTATAATTTTTTACGATCACGAAACATAAAACATGTATATATATATCACAGAACATAAATAGACGGGCACGTTTCAGGAAGTGAAGAATAACTTAAGAAAAAAAAAACATTAAGGACCCGATATTGATGGGTGCCGTTGATAGTGGCAATAACTTAACGCAATAACAATTATATAAGATTTTTTATTGATATTGGTATTTTCAACTTTTAATTATTGATCAAATTATGGGTGTTCACAACGTGTTTAAACTGTAGTTATTCAGCAGATAGTTTGTAGTAAAAGGCAGGCTCGAAAATGTATGTTCATTCTAAGAATGGTTCGAAAATGTATGGTCTTACTAACGATGCAATCGTTTGTTTTAAATTGAAATTATTCCGTACTTTAGAGTAGGCCACAGTTCGTTTAGTTATGTTAGGTTATGGTTTAATTTATTCCCCCGGAATAAGGATTATGCATTCGTCGCTATTAGACTATTTTTCATTTCTTATCATCTTTCTTGCTTGTGTGGTGAAAGTAAATGTGTGGGTTGTGCGTGCGAATGTGTATGTTTTTTTGTAGTTACTTTATTTCACAAGTATGTGTGTGTGTTCAGTGCCTATGAGAGCACATGGGCATGATGGATTGCGTTTAATATCTGTGTGTAAGTGTGTGGGTGTCTGTTAGTTATTTATCGTGCTAGCGTGTTCCATGTGTAGTATGTGTACTTATATATTTAGATAAATATATCACACTGATGCATATTAACATATATACATGTCTATGTGTTTGGGTAAGTGTGTGTTTATACGTGCATGTGGTATCTGCGTAAAATATATTTAAGTTATGTTCCATTTTATTAAAATACTAATCGTATTTGCTTAGAAAAACAACGCATAGTAAGTATAACAATAGAGAATACATAAAAAGATGAAACTGTGGTTACATTTCAAGTTGCAATTATTTATTTCCACTCCAAACAGCCCGTCCAGTCTATAAAAATATAGGTATGTGTTTACTGATCTCTTTCGTTATACAGAACCAAACTATTATTAAAATGCCAATATTAGTTTTTTTGAGCATATACTTTCCAGAAAAATTAGAAATTATTTACTTAGATAAACAAAAATCATGACAATAAAATGGCGTAAGAAGGATAAATCTTGGAAGACTCAACAACATATGTTTGTTCCGGAAGCAATATAGATAAGATGGCTGCCGGAATAAACACACTAGGCTTAGACTTCTTGGATTTTTTTTCTTCTTCCGACTTTATATTGGCATGCATTTTTTCTGTCCAAGCAAGTAATTTTGCATTTTTCTGCACGAATAGAACCAGTATTGACGTATTAATAACAGATAGTTTCTGCATTAATTTCTGGAAAAATATTATCGATATATACAACCTGAAGAACGTGTTTAGCATCAAAAATAAATATTTGTAAATTGGGACGTAACTATGCCGTTATTCTTGCATACATACATACATACATACACCGACACACACACACAGATAATTATATACACACACACACACATATATATATATATATATATATATATATATATAGAGAGAGAGATGTGCATACGCATTTATGTATATGTATATCTAGCACTCTATCTCTCTCTCTCTCTCTATATATATATATATATATATATGTATATATATACATATCGTTCAAAATTTTGTTCAACTTCAAAGACTTACATGTTTTGCTTTTATATAAAACTTCACTTTTTTCAGCACCGATCTGTTTACTATAGTCGATCCGTTAATGGGATCACAATTCTATGATTTTCTGTTTCTAGAGAAATGTTCTTCTCACCAACTCCTCAGATGTGATTCACATAAGACCTTATTAACAAAAAGTCGGTGTGTACATGATAAACCTTGTGCGTTTGTTTGAGGAAATGCACTTCCATCCCTACGTTGTAACAAGTCGCCTATCTGTGCACAGTCATTGGGATTCCAAAACAAATTCCACTATGAGTTCTACAATGATACATCAGAGTGGATTGTAACTTGCATACTAAAAAAACTGATGCATTCAAGACGGGCATATCTTATTCGGCTAATGTACTTATATGCATTATGAGACATTATTAAACAGCCCCTGTTAAAGCAGAGATGAATCATTCAAAGTCTCTCAAAAATTTATCAAGGATGGTTAGGTATATGTCGAAACAATAGTTATCGAACACAAAAAAAACGGCTACTTAGCTATTCGTTATAATGAAACAACGTAGGATTTTATTATGCGTATAACTGGAGGAAAACTTGATCTTTAAAGAATAGTTCCTATTTACAATGCGTCCCCACGGGACTGAGTTAGACACCATGGTCGTTTTTTAACGTTGAGAAAAGGAAACAAAATTAAAAATTGTCTCAGTGGTGAACGATTTCTCCTCCACTGACAGAGAACAAGAAATTGAAGTGCAGCATCTGAAGAACATATACTGCACTTTGAGGAATTTATTTGCTCCCCCACTGAGCAAATTAGGCACAACGATTTTTAAAGTGAGGACTGAAGGGGAAATGGGAGTCCACTCCCCGGGGAGGAGGGGAGCTTGATAGTGACAATTGGTTTGAAGGGTTGCCCCTACATTGATCAAGGTCTTATATGTGGGGTTTCCCCTACATATGGTCTTAGCTGGCAGTATCTGCCAGAATAGATAATGCACTTTGAGGTATTTATTTGCTCCCCCACTGAGAAAATTAGGCACAACGCCGATTTTTAAAGTGAGGAGTGAAGGGGAAATGGGGGTCCACTCCCCGGGGAGGAGGGGAGCTGGATAGTGACAATTGGTTTGAAGGGTTGCCCCTACATTGACCAAGGTCTTATATGTGGGGTTTCCCCTACATATGGTCTTAGCTGGCAGTATCTGCCAGAATAGATAATACACTTTGAGGTATTTATTTGCTCCCCCACTGAGCAAATAAGGCACAACGCCGATTTTTAAAGTGAGGAGTGAAGGGGAAATGGGGACCAACTCCCCCGGGAGTAGAGGAGTTGGATAGTGACAATTGGTTTGAAGGGTTGCCCCTACATTGACCAAGGTCTTATATGTGGGGTTTCCCCCACATATCGTCTTTGCTTGCAGTATAGTTTTCAGCCATTTTATATATAAGCTTCTGAAATAATGTTTTGCATAGAATAATCCACAGAGGAATGCCCTTACTTTCTACTTCATATACACATAATTATCTATACATTATAAACATTTGCGATATATGTATATATAGTCTAAAAAAAAACAAAAAACAATGGCACGTTGCAGTCGTATTCGAGGAAAACTGATGACAACAGCTTTTCAGAAAAAAAATGGTAGGAAATTTCTAACGTATAATTGCGTTATCCGGTTACATGAAGTAGCCTTACACAAAAAAATGAAATGCATAATAAAATATGTAATTTTAACGTGTATGCAGTATCCTGGCGCCGGTAACATTTAAACATTAGTGTTTTCTCATATGACACTTTGTGTTATGTTATGTCCCAATAGATGCCCGATTAGATAATGATGTCCAAAAATAGGGTATGAGATATAAATGGTAAAATATTATAAAGATAAAGATATATATACATATATATATATATATATATATATATATATATATATATATATAAATGTGTATTTATGTATATGATTATTTACTTTGAATCACACAAATTAGTATACGAAGATATACTTTTATGCATAAATTTTGCAGTATTTATTTTAACAGTGCTCAATACATAGGTAGAGCTAGGTAGTAAGTTATGAATATATATATATATATATATATATATATATATATATATATATATATATATATATATATATAGCTACAAAGAATATTCTGCAGATCATTCTCATGAACACTTGTCATATGCCTGACTATACTGGCCAATAAAGCACCGGCTGCGCGGTTGGTAAAAAAAAGCAATAAACGGCATATTCAATTTCAATAAAAATTTAAAATCTATTTGTTTATGCTCCTTAATTGGTTGGTTTGAAGTATTTAAAATGATGCCGTTTTAATAAAATGTATTTTTTTATGATGCAATGCAATTGTGTAGGCAGTATAAACAAATATATTTCTTATTTTAACGTTTAAAACATTTGCTACTAACGCAACGAATAAGCGATGGGTAAAAAAAAAAGATTTTTTACATGACTAACAATAGAAATTGTGCATTTTTTACGCACGTGTAAGTCACAGTCGTTATTTTGATGTATTTTTCAAACAATAAGATGATATTATTATTATTATTATTATTATTATTATTATTATTATTATTATTATTATTATTATTATTATTATTATTATAGGCTCATATGGAGTTTTCACACAAGTCATCAAAGATCGATTTAGAACATGTGGTGTCGTCTGGAAACTGAGTTACAACAAGTCTCCCCCGACATCCAACTCTCCCCAACTTCTTCGGTAGCATTGCAAATAAACATGCGTCATCACAACATCCGCTTACCTTTTATTTCTCGCTGGCAGTGACCATTGGCCTCTACTGGAATTTGAGTGGCAGTAAACATCTCCAAGGTCACAGTTCTCTTCGCGCTTGTCCAGCGGAGGTCTGATCAGCGATATCTTCTCGGTTTTTAGACCCCCCTGACACTTCTCCGCTCTTTGGTATCATTTTTTTTTGGTGGGGGGGATGAGACAATGGGAGGGGGATGCGTGATGGGTGGGTAGACCTTGTAGATATGCAGCTTCAGTGGCCTGCCTATCGTGTAACGCTTCTTCATTAGATTGTATACTTGTATTATTCTCCGCATTCAATGGTTCTCGTTGTATATTTGCAGCCATTCCTCTTATTCCAATTTCTGCCATTCTTTTTCCAAATTTTTTGGAATTATTCAAAGTGTTCCTACTATTATAGAAATTATTTTGATTTTCTTCATCATCCAAATCTTTTTTGACTCTCTGGTTAGCTTTGTATATTTGCTTTGTTTCTCCTTTTCTTTCATACTCGCCCTGTGGTGACCTGGGACAGAGGAGTCTAAGATTTGACAGGATGTTTCTTTCTTGTAAATTATTACGACACCTGTTCTTTTGCTTGAACGGGTTTGTCCGTCTGTAGGTCAATTTCCCATAGGATTTTGTGGTTCCCGTTTTGGAGTACTGTTGCGAGTTTATGCTTGTACCATTGTTATGTACGATCAAAATGCAGCCATTTTCACAATTCCCAGTACACCGCCCTACCCATCTTGTCTTGCCTGTTTTTTATTCCATTTGTGCCAGTTTGCTGCATTCACTTACTATATGGTTTATATTTATGTCTCTTTGTCACCAGAGTCTGCATTTGCTGTTTTCTTGTGTTTTTTGCATCTTTGATTTGATATAGTTGGTTCTTATAGAGTTATCTTCTGCTGCAGTTATTAGAGGTTAAGTTTCTTGGGATATATGCCTTTTCGCATCCATATCCATGTGGTTTCGATATTCTCATCCTTTGCCATTCTTATGAATCTTCCGTGGACTTGGATCTCTTACCATTTTTCTTTTCTCGTTTTGTTATTTATCTCTCTGTTTTCTGTTGTGTTGTTTTTTTCTGTCTCTCTGGCTGCCATAATTATCCTTTCAGTGTTTAGTATTATGTATTTTTCTAGTTCTTTTATTGTGTCATTCACATCCTATTCTATGATAAGCAGTTCTCTCCCGCCTCTTTCCTCTTTCGCGCAGTCTCTAACTATCGTCCTTTTGCTGTAGTGCATTATGCATGGTAATTCTGGTCTTCTGGTCGAGCTCTCTCAGTTCTTTTTTTATCCACCCTATAAACGGTCCATAGTATCTTACTAGTGCTACTCCCCATGTATTTATACATTTTATGAGGTGTATTGTTCTCCTTAGGTATTCCTTTCTATAACTTTCTTCCATTTCTGTGGCTTTGCTTGTGTCCGCTTCCAGAATTCCCAAGTATTTACAGTCGTCTATGACCCCTAGTGGCCTAATCTCTGTTTGGTTGGGTAGTTCCATGCCTTCTGTCGTTTCCAGTTTTTCCTTTCTTATAACGAGGAGTGCGCACCGTTCCATTCCAAATTCCATTTGGATATCCTGGCTTAAGATCCTTGTAGTGTTTATTAATGTCTCTTGCTTGTTTTCGGTCATTGCAAACAGTTTCAAACCGTCCATGTACACCAGGTGGTTCATTTTTTTTCTCTGTATTGGAAAACTTGTAGCCGGCTTGGAAATTCCTCAGAATAATATTCAGGGGCAGCATGGCTATGACGAACAATATTCGTGATAATGAGTATACTTGGAATATGCTTTTGTATGTTAATTTCTGTTATGTTTTGCCCATCAGCTGTCAATTCTCCATGTTTTCATTGCATTTTCTATTACGTTGGTGATCTCGCTTAGTAATTTATACACTTTTAGGCATTCTATTATCCATTTTGGGGGATCCTGTCTGACACTTGTTTGCAGTCAATCCAATCCATGGCTAATTTCTGTCTGTTTGTTTTTAACTCCTTTCGATCTATATATATATATATATACTAGATCATGTGCTTCTCTTTTTCTATTTTGGAATGCTTTCTGTTCCTGGAAGATGAGTACACAATTATTCAGGGAATAGTAGATTTGTTCGCTCAGTTTTGCTGTGAAGAACGAATGTTCCACATGGTGGGTAAGCACGTGATCGGCCTATAGTTGCTAGCGATGGTTCCTTTCTCTGTGCCCCTCTGTGGCAGGGTGGTTCTACCTTTTGTCTTCCAGTCTGGTACACCTTCTTCCTGTATACATCCTCTCAGGCTTTGCGCTAGCCTTTCGTGTACGATTGTTATTTTTTTAACCATTATGTATGTATCTCGTGTCCTTGTGCTGGCCAGTTTTTTTCATTTTTCCAACGGGTTTCTATAGGGGTTTCTTGCAGATTTTGTTCACTGTTCCATCTTATATTTATTGTATCTCTTTTTTCAAGTCATTCAGTCATTCTGCATTTCTATCGTGAACTCATCGTCCTTCCCATATTTTACTCCAGTAGAGTTTTGTTTCTGTTTTATTTGGTTGTTCTGTTTTTGGGTTTCCTCCGTTCACATTTTGGAAGAATTGGCTTTCATTAGTTTCAAATGTCCTGTTTTGTTAGCATTATTCGGATTTATATCTATATATTCTCCATCTCGCTACTTTTGATTTTATTTTTGGTCAAGTTCTTCATGTTTCTTTTTAAGTCTCTCCCTGCCAATCACATTTCCAATAACCCAGCTTCTCCACAATGCTTTCTTCCTGTTGATCAATTTGTTTTTTTTTATGTTTGTGTATTTACGTTTCTAATCTCATTTTCCATCCAGGTTTTGTCGGTCCACTTGCCTCAGGTTGTTTTTTTGATTTAAATTCATACTTACCATTTTGGCGCCTCTGTAAATTACGTTGTTTAGGTTTGTGGGTGTATCTGCTCGGGGCTGCTGGAGGAGCTGATTAACTTACTCTGTTTTTAATTTTTTCTGCTATTAATTCCTTAACTATTGGAGATTTGTGTTTTCTTGTTTCATGGAGTGTATTATTTAATTTATTTCCTTTGCTTCATTCTCTGTTAGTTCTGTTTCATTGTTCTCGGTTTCCACGTTTAGAGAGTTCGGTCTTTGTAGGTCCTCGTCCTTTGGTGGTTTACTTGTGAGTCTTCAACTTGCATGGTTTCCCTACCTGCAGTACCATTGGGGAATGTACTTGTTCAATTTCATAATATATTTTCCATAGATTTTTGTTAGCTCTAGGTAAAAGAGCCAGCGTTCCGTGAGTTTTAGTCTTGTTTAGTCCGCAATTCTTTGTTCTGTCGCATAGTAGTGACTGGACATGTACCGTATTTCCTTTCTTCCGTTTCCGCTAACCTCTATATCTATATTCAGGATGACTTCTATAATAGCATTACATTACTAGGCTATTCTCTTTTTTGTCCATTTCTTCCTTCGGTTTTTTTCTATTTTGATGGTAATCGTGGATATGCTGTGTTTTTTCGGTATCATTTTGTTCCTAAAAATAAGAGGTTATACTTACCTGTTCAGCGTCCATATTATTGGAGTTTATGAAATTAGAAATTTGGCAATCATCCGCAGGATGAAACCCGGCTCCCCATGTTGGGTCCGAAGCAGCACCTGCCGATCATTATACCAGATCTTTCTTCTGGGTCCCACAGTGTTGATTATTTTTATTGGATATTTTTCATATTTGGTGTTTGGGCAAACACCGGGCCAAGGATTTTTTTACCGGTGGTTCTGTCGCGGGGATAGTGTATAACTCATGTATACAGGATGTTTCCTGCACACTCACACATACATAAAAGACATTAACAGACAAAAAAATCAACTAAGTATTTTACTTGGATGCGTCGCTAGTAATGCGTTGAAAAAAGGCGTTTGAAGATAGGTCAACCTTACATTACGCTGCTTAGTCGCTAGAACTGTCGGGGACAAAAGAGGTAAACAATTTCCCCGACCGAAGTAGTAGTTAGTATTTTTATCCCTCGTTCTAAAACAGGGCAACATATTATGCATATATAACAGCAAAGAGACACTGCTTCCTGAAATATATTCGGAGTAAAATTTCAGGTTATTTAAAAACTAAAACTAACATTTCGATGGTTTCCTTTAAAGAGTCTGCCCGGCTCCCATATCCTAAGTCTTCCCTTTCAGAGTGTTGGTGTTAAATTAAATGCCAGGTCGCTGTCAGTAGTTAGGGTGTAGAGATAAAGAAGGGGGAGATATTACAACCCTTGTTTTTAGTACAAACATACACACACAGACATATATATATATATGTATATATATATATATATATATATATATATATATATATATATATATATATATATATATATATATAAGTACGTACATACATACGCGAAAATTCTGTCCGACTTTGCCAACAAAGAAAAAATGAGTTCCTCTTTTTCAATAAAATAAAAAAAAAAATCTGTCAGTCGCCCGTTTGCCTATGTTTTGCATTCTCTTTTGGTGGGTTTTCATGAATAAAATTGTAATTGGACCATTAGAATTATATATCTATATCACAACAAATGTAGGAAGCACTACTTCCTGAAATGAATTCGGCATAAAATTTTACATTTTTCATACGAACGCTCATATTTCGATGGTTTCCCTTAAAGAGCCCGGCCGGCACGCATCTGCTAAGCCTTCCCTTTCAGATTTCTTGTGTCATTATTATTATTATTATTATTATTATTATTATTATTATTATTATTATTATTGTATTTTGTATAAAGATAAAAATAGTTGTGTAAAGCGAAGTAGTAAAACAGTCTTTAGAAATTAAAAAAAGAGGAATATTTGTTGCGTTAAATGACTTTTACTGGAAAGAAAATATTTCTGGGGTGTTTTGTATTGTAATATTTTTAAACATAAATATATAAAACTCTGCTTAGATTAGAGAAAAAGGATATTGCCAACTGTGTAGGCAATTGGCTCTGTAGTATTCTTGATTATCGATAAAGAACAAACAAAGATTTTTTATTTATTCCGTACATAATATTTTGACTGCAAAAATTCCTCTCTGTACCAAATTGCTGTAGATTGTCCTTAACAGATTGCACATACAAATAAATTATATCTAAACCTTATTCGTTATACGTAGATCCTATAATTACATGTTAGCAGAGGCATCATAACTACGGCTTAGAGCTACGGACGAAGTAGTATTTTCCTTTACTTGATAAGACCTCCTACGCGCCCAGTAAAATACGGTAAATCTATAACCATTACAACGATATTGCGCTGCCATCATTATTAACTAGATAAAATAAGCATATACATAAACAAGCATTGCACTTCACCATTCGAAAATAATGCTTTCGTCCTAATAATTTCCTGAATTTTCATTTAGTCGCACCTTGAAATTTTATTATTCCGAAACATACTAAAAACAAATACATTAGCCCTTAAAAAAGATGGCGGCGCCATCGCCCCGCATTTATATACGGCATTTATAATTTTAATCTGCGACAGTTGCATTCCCTTTACATGTATCATTTCAAGAGTATAAGTTATAGTACCGATTGTAAAACATTTTTTTGTTTGCATGCAAAAACATACAAAAACGTCCAATGTTACTTCCGATTATCATTTGAGTTAAAAAAAATATCAATGGATACATTGTCAAACAATATGAGATGAAAAATATAAACGAATCCCTTCGGTACGTCTGTAAGATTGACCTCCGCTTTAAAAATTACATACTTTACAATGACATACTTTAGAATATATTCATATTTATCTCACCCACTAAATACTTACATTTCAGATGAAAATGTTACTCATAATTTCATCGTTTACAATTATAACGTTCTACTCAATTGAACACGCATTGTGTATGTGTAATATCCCTAACCCCTCATCCCTTGAATGAACTCTTCCGTTAACTATAAATGCTGCGTAATTAACGCTATTTATAGTAATGGTGTCACAATAAAAAATAATCCGGATAGTCGTAGCGAATCATCAAGTATTAAGCTACAGCCAAGATTTGAATCGCACGACAAACTCGTGCAATGTGTCCAATCTCGGCTGCGGCCGCATATGTTTAGACATTCAAATAATCTTCGTAGGCATTTAAGTTCTCTTCGAAGACATTCACGTTTTCTCTGTTTGTGTGTACACATTTGACCATGCATATGATCGAATATCGTTAAATGAAAAATATAAAACTATGGTAAAAACCAACTTTTAGTATGTAAGTGGAAGGTTGATTAATAGTAATATTGAATGACAGCGAAGAAATGTAGCACGCAGCTTTTATTAAAACACATTACGTTCTAAATGTCCCCTGACCATAGAACACAAAACTATTACGAATAGGCCCTTCTCAAACACAAGTTGATTAGTTGATACAGAATATAATAATAGACGATGAGGTACGCCTTTACGGGTGCATCATCAAATGTTTGTGGGAGAAGAATCCTTTCTGAAATTAAATTTACTTACTGATATGATTTCTCTGAGACGCGTTTAAAATTATACAAAATAAAATACGATCATTTAACTGGTCGATTCAAATGGTATAATCATTTTATTTTTGCATTATCACATTTGTATACACAATCAATACTCATATCATACTGTACGAAATGTAATCGAATGTTGACCCTTAAAATCTTGATAGGTCGTAGTTTTTAATAGTTCAGTAAACAAAGAGGAAACCAATACAACTAGCTAATATGATTCGAGAAAGTAATATTTTAATCAGACAATGTACAAGTCATTTATAGTGATTGAATCTACAGACAATGTTGCTAACTCGTTTATGGAAAATAATTAAAAAAAAAAACATTTGATGGTATCTAGAGAATATGAGATCTGTCTTCTAAAACGAAATCTCCTGATGAGTTTTAGCGAGATTTTTCTAGTAAGCCTCATTTATCTTAATCAAATAATACCGATATTTCGCAAGCAAAATACTTATCCGCCGAGAAGATATACTCGTTTCTAATGGGATTTTATCTAAATAGTGTCCTGAAAAAAAAACCATATCTATTTCAGCAAGTTTTCTCATATATATATATATATATATATATATATATATATATATATATATAGAGAGAGAGAGAGAGAGAGAGAGAGAGAGAGAGGGAGAGGAAGACAGAGAGAGAAATAAAAAAGAACAAACCGTATTATGTGTTCATCAACGTTTCGTCTTAATTTCGAGACTCACTCTGGATGAAATAAAGTCGAAACGTTGATGAACTCATAATACGGGTTGTTCATTTTTATTTCTCTATTTTGTCGGAATACTATTTCCATTATTTTCATCACATATATATATATATATATATATATATGTCTGTATATATATATATATATATATATATATATATATATACATACGTTTTTTAAGATGCACCTTATTCTATACGCAAGTAAGTGATGCCATATCTCCGATTGTGAGATAAATACACTCTTTATTATAATACATTATGTACGTTAATTTATTTCTATAACTAGATTCCGTTTTTCTCTTAAAGTTTTTTTTTTTTGTTTTATTTAATTTTTCATTAACATTACTACTTTGCGGAATTGCTTTTCAAAATATGATGAAGTCAGTTATATAAAACATGTCACTGAATAGTTTCGGCATAGATAATTGGATATCATATACATTAATATTACGATATCTTATAAAGCTTAATTTATATTAAAAACAAAACTTTTATAAGTCAGGCTACTATAAAAAAACATTGTTAGTAACGTTTAAATGCACATTAAATATAACTTTTGGAAATAGCAAATAGCATCATCGAATTAGGAAGTATAAAAATGTGTTGTTTAAGATAATATAATTCCTTAAACTATAAGTATGATAGCACACAAAGATTAAATATAGTCCAATATGTAAACGGATTGATATCTGGCTGTCTCCATACTTTCAATCTCCTCCGACACTAAAAGTCCTTGAAGTTATTTTTATTTACGGATCTTTATTTTATGGGTGTTAAGACGGTTTTAATGTTTTGTCAAGTGGTCAAAAATATAAAAAATTTAAAAACATCGTTACGGTCCTGTATATTCATCTTAGTTTATTTTAATTTCATGATTTTTAGTCGTTTAATATACGTGTAATTGTAACATGAACAGCTTTGCTTTTCTTCGGTTTCGATTTTTGCTGATGGCACTTTAATACCTATTTTTACTTTGGAAATTACGTCACTATGTTATTATATACAGAAATCTGTACAAAAACAAAACCGCTAATATATAATCATATTTTACGCTCAGGAAAAACCGAGCGTCAAACTCCGGTTCGTCTAATATATAAAATGCTACAAGTTCAGGAGCTGCTCTAGGGACTTAAATCCTTGACATTGTATGGGGTTTTCTTTTTACAGGTCTTTAGCTGGTTAAAAAGGTTTTAAGGGGTCAAACATTACCCACATTTAAGAAAAACCGTTATATACATTGTGCAGATTCATCTTAGTGTATTTTTAAGTTTAATATTTAAGCAGTACAGTTCATGTACGTGTAACTGTTATATAGAAGTGACGTCACCAGCTTTAAATACTACAGTCTCGGTTTTGATTCTGGCTTATGGCATCCAACTACTTTTTCTTATCTTTTAAAATCAGGATTCAATAAAAAGATAGACGAAATTAAAATATCATACTCCAGCGTATTTTACGCCTGGACAAGTCGGATCCACCTCACGCTAGTTGTTTCTAAAAATTTTGACTATATGTGTTCCTCTATTCATAGCTATATTTATATACACACACACACATATATATATATATATATATATATGTATATATATATAAAGAGAGATAGATAGATCGATATATATACACACACACACATATATATATATATATATATATATATATATATATATATATATATATATATATATATATCTATTAAAAATGTTGACTCATGTCCATGTAAACTACATAAAAATTAAAGACAAAATTGCCGGAGGGGGTTGGTAGATTCTGCAAGATAACTGTTTCAACTGTTACCTCATGGTAGATAAATTGTCATCAAAAAGCTTGCTGCCTGTCTGAATACCCTTTATGTAAAATGTCACATGTTTAGACACAAGCTTAGTTGAATAATTTGCTAGAGATTTTTTTTTAACTTTGACCCCTTGGAAGCTAATGTTTCAACCAAAAAAAACGAATAGAAAGCTTAACCTCTGCGTAATATGGTAGAGAATACAGAGCCCAATTTTTCAACATTTTCATCCCAATATTGACCCCTTAACCCTTATTGTTCTTGGGTTAAATACACTTAAATGGTTTAATAAATGTCGAAGCAACGTACACCCAACAGTTCAAGTGTTTAGAACAAAAATTAGAGGAGGGGGTTGGTTGAGTTTCCAAAGTTAAATCGTTGTCAGAAAAATGTATTACCTAAAATCGATTAAAAGATTTTCCCAAATCTAAATACCCAGAATACGAAATCTTGATTTTGTAGACTGAAAATTGAAAAATGTGTTTGGTAGGGAAATTCACATACGCATAAACACGGAAACAATTTCACTTTTATAGATATATGTAATTATTGTGATTATAAGCACAGAGAAAAACGCACAATTTTCCTAGACTACATTACAGTTTCAATGTCTCTCATGAAAAACTTAATTTCATTATACAAAAATACAGACAGAATAATTGCAGTATGTTTCCAATTTCATATATTGCAAAACAACGAGCCATAATTACATTACGTTATAATAATTTGCTTTGCAATAGAGCACTTGTTTTGCGTATATAGTTATATTTAACCTTTTACAACTTTTGTAACGTGTTTTAAAATATAATGTGTAGAGTAGTTGTGTGATACTTATATTTTATATTATCATTGGATAAAATATTTCACTTTATAGTCAGTAAAAGTGTGTGAATTCAAAATAACGCAATACACGTGCTGTTTATAATGATTATAATCTGCACCGCGTTTATTTCAAGTCTTATAAGAAGCACTATATATATACTATATATATATATATATATATATATATATATATATATATATATATGTATATATATATACTAGCATGGGTGCATGGCCTAGCCCCGAGTATTTGGAGGTGTATATTGAGAAAAAAAAGCGGTCAATTTTTTAACTTTGACCCATATTATGCCCCCATAAAATTGATTGTTTTGGGCTCAAATAAAGTTATTAAGTTAGATCCATTTCCAAGAAACATATATCTAAAATATCAAGTGTCTAGACCGAAAATTGTCGGAGGAGTTCTCAAAGGGCAAATCGTATAACTTTGACTCCTTAATCGCCAACTTTCTGGGCGAAAACCGATCACATCGATGTTCCTAAATGTCAGTACCCTGTATATCATATATATTATTTCGAATATGTAGGCTTAAATTGACAGAGTTATTGTGTAGGAAAATTTACACACACAGACACACAGATACACAGACAGACAGACAGCCACTTTCACTTTTATAAATATATATATATATATATATATATATATATATATATATATATATATATGAATGATGAAAATGATGGAAATAGGGGTCCGACAAAATATCAGCACCTCCCACATAAAGAACTCCGGAGATTTACTGAACAAAATAAAAAAAAACATTAACGTGCAAAACAAAACTATACACAGCTTAGATATAACATCATTATATACTAATGTGCCCATTAAAAAATGCTTGAATTTACTCCTTAAACATTTCAAAAAATCTAACATTAACTTACCTTTTCCTCCCGACACTCTTATAAAAATCATTAGACTTATAACTAACATGACTTATTTTCACTTCAATAACACTTTCTATAAAGAAAATTTTGGTATTCCTATGGGTAAGCCTCTTAGTGGAGTATTAGCTTGCCTTTTCTTAGACTTCCTAGAATCTGGTCCTTTCAAATTCAGATTACCTCCAAACACAGAATATTTTAGATACATTGACGACATTTTAATTTTTCTTCCTGAAAATACGCTTATAAATATCATTAGAGATAAATTAAACTCAGTCGAACCTTCCATAAAGTTTACCGTTGAAACAAAAAACAATAACTCATTACCTTTTCTTGACATACGTATAATAAAATCAAATAATAAACTATCCTTCAAAGTTCACCGTAAAACCACACACAAAAATGATTGCACACATTTCTATTCACACCATAATAATAAAATAAAAACAGGGATGATAATTGGTTTCTTCTTACGCTCTTTCAGTTTTGCAGTCCCGAATATTTGGACGAATAATTCAAATACCTCACAAACATTTTAAAAACTTGCAGTATCCGACATATTTCATATTGAATGATAAGAGAAAAGCCACACAAATATTTTCCAGAATAAATAATAATAAAAAAATCATACACACCAGACCTTTCTCTCATAAACAGACATATTCTTTTACCTACACACACCAACAATACAATAATCTATAACACACTAAACAAACTAAAAATTCCTATCGTACAAACCATATCACTAACCATAAAACATATATTAAAAACTACGAAACATATCTATAACAAACCAGTTTCCGATGGAGGTATATACACTACTTCTTGCCATAATTGTCATCATAAATACGTTGGTGAAACTCAGCGTAAATTGGAAAAAAAGTCTCAATGAACATAAAATAGATATAAAAAATAGCAATTCTCTAAGTGCATTATTCTCTCATTCATTGCAACATAACCACACCTTTGACTTTAAACAAGCAAAAGTAGTTAAATTTATTTCAAATAAACCACGCCCAATACTTCTTGAATCTGCGCTTATCGCAATTTCAAGCACTATTAAACAACGTGGAGGTATCTGTAACATAGCGCCATTAATAAGTAAACTTTTATTTAAAGAACATTATTTAACTGTAGACACAGGTTAACTTTCTCACACCATTCAAACACCCCCTGTAATAATTTACACATAATCTCAATCAATAAATTACATAAAAAGCACTCATTTTATTTCTGTTACAAACTTATATTTGATTTTCAACAGATATATATTTTTCCCAATAAGAATATTAACTTGCGTTCATAGTTTTAAAATTACATTAACGACAATATGACGTCACTAAAATGTATTCTCTTTTACAGCGCCAGCCCTCCCCCCTTCTAACGTCTTTTTTTCCGTTTCTCTGAAATAGAACTGCGTCACACTGTGCACGTGAAATATTTTCAAATATTTTGTACTGGTATTTTTTGTTTCTTAATCTCATTCATCCAGAGGAAGTCTCGACATAAAGACGAAACGTTGATGAACACATAATACGGTTTGTTCCTTTATATATATATATATATATATATATATATATATATATATATATATATATATATATATATATATATATATCAAGTAAATGAAATATACAGCTGGTTGCTCCGGTCTAATAGAAAGATATGGGACATAATATGTTGTAGATTAAATTCATGATTCAAATATTGCATGCTTTTGTAGAAAAAAGTTATATGCAGATTTTAAGATATTATAATGTACGCATTGAAGTAGTCAAAAAAATGTATACGCGTGTTCGAAATGTGTAATTTTTAATCATTTCTCAACTTATATGAAAATACAAGTGTTCATATTGTGTATGTGTTCCTTTCATATTGACCATAAAACATGTCTGACATTTTGTGATTTTTTTAAGCTTCACTTAATCTTCATGTAAGTGTTCTGTAATAGGTGTTGTATTTAAATGCATCTGATAATAATCATAACCGATAATCGAAACACAATTAAACCAAGCACAGTCCTATTCTGCCTAAAGTAGTTACATTTATACAGCTTACATTACAAGTGAATGGCAGAAGTTTTGTCACCACACAACCAGAAGGTCTGGCATATAAAATCAACAGTAGGTTATTTGATAAGGTAGGGGCAAGTTTGAATTTAATTTATTTAACGTATAAAAGAACAATGCTACATATAATTGCATAATACACGTTAATCAAAATCAAGTTCATGAAATGAAAATTATGGTATGTACAATATAATGTGAACTCCAATATATTGTTCTGGAGATCATTCATGAGATGCATGCAGACGTCTCTTTCAGTTCACCGTCGTGGATTTCCGATAAGAACAGCCAATCATAAGATGTAATCATGAAAATGTTTCTGCCACAAACTGCGATTATAATAAACGTTGGAAGTGTAGAACCTTTGTTAATCCTCATTAAATACCGGAAAAAACAATAGTCTCCCTGCTAGTATATACTATATCCAAGTGTTAATTTATTCAGAATTATAACAGGATATATTTAAACTATTACTGAAAATGTTTATATTTCTTCATATCTAAGCTTTATTGCAAATTACTAAAAATAATTTTATTCAGGAATGCGCACACATAAAATAATGATATGGGGGGCGGAGAGAATGTTAACGCTTAAATATTTTCGGGTTGTTTACAATTATTGGCACTATTTGGAGTCAATACATTTTGTACTTAAAACTATTTAATGAGTCACAGCGAGTTGTCAATTTACTTCTGCAGTACACCGCCTTGTTAGATATTCCATTTCAGAACTTTAATTTCAGAAGCATTCTCAGAACTCTTTATGTATTTCAATCCGAAACTGCTTTTAGTTAGTTATTGCAATTGTGTCGATATTTGTGTGCATCTCGAAGGCGGTTAGTGACATTTGTCGTCTTACAAAAAATAATACAAAGAAAACAGTCCAGTCAGAAATCATCAACGATTATCACTGATAACTCTCCAGTATATATCTTTTTCCTTTATTTATAATTTTTGTATATTTGTATACACCCAGCGCGTCAGATACTAACTCACTGATGTTGTTTTTTGTAATATATAATACATGCTCGATAGACAATTATTTTAAATCCAGTGATTTTGAAGAACAATTTTTAATAGAGTACATTTGTTTTTGTTTTTTTTTTAATTCGGTTTCTATTTAACCCATAGTTGGGACCCTAACAGGTACTCCGGGTCAGCGTGGACCTGGAGGCTATGGCAATTAAAGGGTGGCATCACTCTCCCCAAATCCCGCGAGGTGGAGCCGCATCATTGGAAATAGTTTAAGGTCATATCCAGGACCAAATGTTTGTAATAACTTTAAAAAATGTTCTGAAGCTAAAAATATGCTTATCCTACGTAAAATCACACACTTTATAAGCGTTAAAGGAATAAGACGTAAGCTGCGTAGTAACTACGGCAAATATTGAGTCTTGCCATGTCTCATATAAAAATACCAATAGATTTGCAGTACTTATATGTAATATTCCTGAAAACCCCATATCTCGATAGTTACAACAAAACATCTCATCAGATCTATGTCTTTCTTGATGCGAAAAGAATACAGAAACAAACATTCTGACAACTGTTGTATTTTCTGTTCTTTTTAGGACTTTAAATCTGCTAAACCAAATTTGTATATATATCCATCTTTGCCCAGTTTTCTGTATTATTAGAACGGATCATTTATTCTGCCTCTTATATTTTCTCCGTTTTATAACAAAGTCCTGTTAGATAAAATAGCACTTGCAAAATATTTACTTATTAATGTAATCCATGTCTTCGGCAAGTATATTAATTGTTAATGCTGTTCCTTGCACGCGTTAAACATGATACCATCTCCAAAGGCGTTATCTAAAGCAAGTTTGAGCGCCGGACCACAACCTCATGATTAGGATAATTATGTTAAAGGCAACATATCCCGAAATTAATTTAATTATACATTAGAAGTGATTGAGTCTTTGTTTACAAAATATTTAAAAACATCCCTACTCTAGACAGAAAGAACTCAGCTTCTTGTTTTTATATTTTACAGGGGAAAACCATAATGAAGTTAATTTGTGTTTGAAGTTACATTTTGTCTTTTTTTTACGTGTGGTATTTGCAGTCATGATGTAAATGGTTTAAAGGATCTGAGATAAAAGTTTTAAACATTATGATAGAAGCTCAGTAAACATTTTACCATTATAATAACGATAGCGCAAAGAGAGGTTAGCAATATTTCTCGTGTTTTAAGGAACTGCAGATAAAGGAATTCATCATTTTCCACAAGTTTGCAAAATTAGTGTCAATAAGTGACGTGCAGTGAACTTATTCAGTGCAGAGGTTCACGTAAAGAAATGGAAAATACAGGTCTATTGTACAGACTATGCGTAGAATAAGGGAATGTACTTAAAGAAAACTTTTTCTAATTTATTTATTACTGCAGGAGAATCAATCTATACGCATAATAAAGTTTGTTATAAAACTTTTTTCTATATATTCAAGCGAATGTTTTTTTTGTATAATTTCCTGGATTGTGGTCATAACTTCAGTGTTATTGATTTTAATAGTATTTTCTATTTGTTAGTATCAAGATATCAAATAACATCTCTTCACTACACAGGTTGCTCAGCTTAGTCTTCAGCAGCTTGAGTTTGGAGGGGACTCTTACCAGTGTTGCAGTTAGGACGGGTATATTAGCATATATCCTTAAGAGTGAACGTATAAGAAGAAGGTATCCTGGCCATTTTTTCTTTCATCCTGTTAAGCAGTTTCGCTTTGGCCTATATAGACATGAGAAAAAATATATTCCAGTCTTAGTTTTTCTACTTCTTCTAGCTCATACAACTGCCATAAAATGTGCAATGAGTTGATGCAATCAGCCTTGACTGTCATGCATTGGATTTTATTAAGGATATTCCATGTCGGTTTGTCCGCAAATTATTTATCCATTGTAGATCTAGTGGCATTGTATTTAAAAAGACATTCACGTAGTAGACGTTATACAAGGTTTGGTATTGTCGATAATCTCTAGATAATGTAGCAGTATACTTGTATCTTACGAGCGTTGTTATTTTTTTTTTGTTGTCCAGACATAACAGAGCAGAGGCTGTTGGCCGTTCATTTTTTTCTCTCTTTAACCTTTGTAAAAATCTCATGAAACTTTTCATGATATTTGAATTCTCTCAAGCTTCGTTTCACGTTACTCAAGATTATGTAGAAGCCACCTAAACCAAGGTCTGTTAGTTGTAGTGCATAAAATATAGGCACTTTTTGTAACAGTAAGATATCACTGCCAAAACAAAACAAAAAACATTACAAGTTAATAATTTTTCACAACATTGAGGCGTCCCTGCTAAAATTGTTTCAGAGCGCGAATGGCCTTCCTCATAGTTCTAAGATATGATTTCCTGTGAGATAATAAAATTTGTCTCATAGATACTCAAGTTCAGGCGAGCGGGCATTGTTCTCTCGATGAAGACGAATGCAACATGCCGTTTTGAAGATTAAGCAACAAATGAATATAGCTTTTACATCAAACTGAAAATCTTACAGTGTATATTTAATATGACAAATACTATTTTCATGCTGTGGACATAGCGGTGAAAATAATATATATGGGGTTTTCTATAGCAAAGCCTGCAATTCATTATATATTCCACTCATATTTGCTGGAACATCATATCCTTGTTCACGTATATTATCAAGGTTTAGGTTAAGTGTTAAGCATAGTGACCACCATCTCCCCCAGTACCTCACCAGTTGTTGACTGCACATTGAATACGGGCACTAATGTTTTTTTTTAACCATGTACATATCACACAACAAACAACTATTCTGTATGTGATACAACTATTGTTTCATGGATGAGGATATAGTAGAAATATCGCTTATAAGTCTGTTAAATAAAATGACCACAGACTTAATCAGATAATTCTGTGTTTCTTTTAAAAGTAATGCACTTCGAATCTTTTCCGTGTTTTTCTTTAAGTGCATCACACTGCAGTTTAACTAAACAATCATACTTTCTAATTTTAAGAAAATTTACTCAAATTCCACGTGTTCGATGTTGACCTTAAATTGCAGTCCTTGTCTGATTAGGTATAGAGTTGTTACAATAGACCTACATAATATGTCTCGCTTTCTTTGCTTTTATTTGACTCTGCAACTTGCGATCTGTGATCAGCTCTTTCTAAAGCAATGCCCCATGTTTCGCTTTAGATATCTTTCAATCAAACCAGGTCAATCATGTGAAATTCGATTGTAGCCTGCTACTTTATTTTTAAGCTGTCTTTCAATGGGTTATGCCCCTGATCTCAAAGCTAGTCGCCCTCTGTAAATTCATTTTTCAACAAATGACGAAAGATTCAGCAAAATCTAAGCATATTTCTGAGGTAATCTTTTTAAACCAAGAGTTCATTTTATAGCATTTTTTTCTGAAATGAACAGTTTTCTCCATTTTTAGGATATAAATATTGGTTTACATATGCCATAATTATTGCGTATTGTATGAAAGGCAATCATTTTTTTTTATATATAAACGCCGATTGATTGTTAGACAACATTTTCAAACCAGTATTAGTAGAGGGGACAGGGGCAAAGAGACAGATGACTCCAAATTGTGATGCTGAAATCTAACAGTTTAAACGTTGTTTAAATAAAATAATTATCGTTTGACCGGTTATGTTGCGGAGATTTTATGAATTTTTACGAATTCTTTCCGTCACTGGTACGTGACATTATAAGGAATTTTACTTTATCTGTGGTTTTACTAATATTTTGGTGACCGGCACATGGATATTTTGTTGCAATAAATCGAGGCTGGTTCTAGTTTGGCCAATTTACTCGTATTACTTTAAAGTATTTGGAAAATTCTGACGTGAGCGCTGTTCTCATTCCGCTAAAATATCGATCGTTTTAATATTTTTTCGACTGGAAAAAGGACATTGACGGAACTGAAAAAATGCAACTATATTTTAGTCACACGGAATTTAAAGGTAATCCAAAACACCAATGAATTTATTTAAGAAAATGTACGACAAAGAATGCAGGTAGTCTTTGGGTTTTAAGAGCCACCTCTTTTAAATTATACATACATTTTTCAAAGTAAATCATCAAATTTATTAATGTTATTAATTTTACAAACTTCTCTTCATATATATATATATATATATATATATATATATATATATATATATATATATTATTTTTACCCTACTACTCATTTTGTGCAAACATACATTAGTCTCACACGCAAAATGATGAAATTCGAAACACATACATTTTTAATAGAATTAAATCAGTGAAAATATTGCCATGTGGGCTATTTTTCTTCTTCTTCTTTGTCATTCACAGATATGACAACAACATTATCTTTTTTTTTTACCGACATTATGTCTGATAAAGGGTTCCCTCGTGAATCAAGTAATATCTGTTAAGATTGAATGACCAAATTAAGTTTTGAAACAATCTTTGAATTAAGTTGCAACGTGGTGGCTGGGCGAAAATCTAGTCCTATAAGCAAACCAATGAAGAGGCTGATTCAAGCGGAGAAAAATCCTAGATGAAAAAAATAGTGATGCCAGAATAGACGAAAACATGAAAGGAGTTTTTATATGGGTGAGTAAAGGATAATGCTTACTTTGCTTGCCTTGCAAATTGTGCTGATGTCGGAAGAAGAAGAAGCGATCAGAGAATGTATAGTCATGGACGCTCTTACAGTTGTGCAATTGATATTTGCGTTATATTCCTAGATATCAAGATTTGATTTTGGAATACGAAAGTAAAGATTATTTATGAATATTAAGAAAATAGAGTCTCGGCATTATATTGTCTGTGTCTATGCATTAGAAATTGGTAGTCGACTATATTTGGTTCGCTCTAAGATATGGGCATGCATTTATTATAACGGACAATCATATGTTATATATAGACCTAACTACTCTTACTTTATATTGTAAACTAAGCAAAATTCAAACGACAAAAGAAGGAGAATATGAAAACAACAATCGGTTGGGTCAGTATACTTCGGGTTGTTGATTGAAGTAATATTATATTGGCGACATCGATTAGATATGGAAATTGTGTTAGGCTATTTCCCAATAAAATGTTTATGTTGTATTAAGATATAACATTATATTAGTAGTAAATTAAAACAAAACGCATTCATGAATATATATATGTGTGTGTGTGTGTGTGTGTGTGTGTGTGTGTGTGTGTGTGTGTGTGTGTGTGTGTGTGTGCTCAAACTATATTATTTTTTCGGTTGTGTTGCCATCTCCATTTTATAAGAGTATTGTAATGTTTTTTTTTTTTTTTTTTTTTTTTTTAAATTTCATCATTTTATGACGGATTCTATGTCTATTATGCACGACACATATGCAAATTAAATTTGGTGTATCACTGAAACATTTCTTTAGATTGACTCCGGTAAGGTTTTGATCACAATCGATTCGCTGTAAAATTCTCATTCGGTTATGTTGATTAAGTCAATTGATATACATTTTTGCATCTGATCTGTGATCTATCTGAACAAAATAATCCATTAGTGTATGTTTTTATCTTCATGTCGCATTTGTTACACTGCCATCGATTAATCTGCATCCGATATTTTTCTTTGACTTTTTAGTCGTTGTGTTCATCACATATATTTTGTTTCCTTGTCCCGTACTTTTTAGCTCAATTGCGATTTTAAAAAATATTTTTTCTGCTGTATATAATGAGTGCTGTAACAAGTTTCTACTATTGCTTGTGCAATTTTTCTTCTACGTCTGACGATTTATTTTCTTTTTCTTATGTATTGCACTTGTCCGTCTTTGTTGTTTCACCTACATCGCTGTATTTGTATTCCCTTTCTCCTGGCCAATAACATAATAATAGTATTTGTTTTTTTATGGCTTTTCCATCGACCTCATAATTTTCTTTGTTATTTTCTCATGGCAGCTTTTGTCTTTATTTATAGCCTATGCTTATTTTCTGTTTTTATTTTACCACATATTATTTACGCTGCAATGATTCTTGGTCATATGATGATGATGAACTAATCAGAGACTTTTTTAATCACTTCTATTCTTCTATCTATTCTTTTTCTATCTATCTATCAAATATATAAAATGAAGTCATTTTCCCTTCCGATATTGAGCTTAATAGGGTTAAGAATTACACTATTGCTTGCAACTGTAACATTTACACACTGCAGCACAGTATCTGGTGTGCGTTATAGGCCCATTACATCTCCGCTTCCTCGATTAACGTAGATTGCCATATTTTTTCTTGTGAGAGTTCACTGACAAAATCGGTTAGAATTAATGGGAATTGTAAAGTATTTTCTCTATAATAAATTCCTCTTTCCAACGCTCCCCATTTACACTGTTGCGAGATCCTTCACAAGGAAGTCTAACGAACGAACAACGATTTCTGGTTCAGTAAGTTGCTTACAAAAACTGAAGTGCTTCCTATTTGGTAAAACGCACCACAATTATTGTACATTCCTTAAATGCCATTTATATGCCAACATTTTTACACTGAGGAATAATACAAAACAACAAGCAAATAAGGAGTCTTTCCATTTATTATTATTTTTTTATCATGAAATATAAGTGACCAAAAACAGAGAGTAAATTTAAAACACGGATGAAGAGCTGTCAATTGAGGATGGAAAATGAAAAAAAATGGTAAAGATCAAAACCTTTGAAAAGTTATGCGATAAATCTCTCTCTCTCTTTCTCTATATATATATATATATATATATATATAAGCGAAAATGTATGTACGTATGTGTGTGTATGTTTGTGTGTCTGCTAAAAACTTTCGACAGACAGAACAGAAAATTCACAAACTCGGCAGAATATTGAAGCTCCATCCTTCGCTCGAAAAAATTCGAAGAATTGGCCAAAAACATTCATTTTTCACCCCGAAATCGACAATTTTCGACAGGGGGGCAACAAAAACGGTCCTCTTGTGACGACGACCGGTTCTACGCATGCGTCAAATGACGTCATGACCTGAGTTACTTTAAATAGTTGAAAAACTGACTAAATTTCATATACGTCGCGTTAGGTCAGTTGGTTAAGGGGTTGGTTCATTATCTCAACATTTTTGGGTTCGAATCATGGTGTGAGATGTCTTTTTCGATGTTTTTAAATTTAAATATTGAACCAGTGTTATTTAAGCCATTTTTCACGTACTGTTCGTGTTTCTGTTTTTTTTTTTTACTTCGCTTATCCTCCTCGATCACACACCTAAAAACACCCAGGTACCTACCGATTTTTTTTTAAATTTTAATATCGAAACAAGCTTATGTAAGCCATTTTTCACGTGTTCGTTTTTCTGTTTTTTTTTATGTTAGTTTATTTTGTGCGTATTTTTCGATGTTTTGATTACCCACCCCGCTCAAGTTTTAACGTTAGTTTTTATGTTTTCTTTTTCTTACTTCGCTTATAACAAACACGCCTGGTCATTGACCTCATTTGCTGAATAGCTTCCGTCGCTGTCCTCGTCGTCGTCGTCGTCGTCGTCATCGTACCGCTCGAAGAATTCCGTGCGCGAACCTGCTAATTTGTTTCTAACTTAAATAAATTCAAACATCTTTCAGTAACTCATTATGGCTGGCCCATTTTTTTTTTTTCAAATTTGTCCTCAGGGCTTCAGGTTCGATCCTACCCCCACCCACGGGTTCTTTTTTATTTAACAAAACACACATTTCCAAACACGGGTACCTCCGCTAGTATATATATATATGTATATATATATATATATATATATATATATATATATATATATATATACATATATATATATATATATATATATATATATATATATATATATAAAAGTAGGTTACATATTTCTGTATACTTTTCATTAAAATAGCGGTGAAAAAGGGAATAAACATATTTAAGTATAAAAATATTTTAACAGTTTTAAAATGAGAAGAATATATATACAGCGAGGTACAAACCGAGCAAGGGGTCGAGAGAGATAGAAAGAGAGAAGAAATAAATAAATGTGTGTTATTTTCTGTTAGAAGCGAGAGAAAGAGAGATAAAAGGATAGCTAAAGAGCAAGAGAGTTAGAAGAATATATAGAAAAACGGAATTCAGTAAATCGCACAAGTTTAAATAAAGTATATATAACCAAATTACCTGAGAAAATAACGTAACAATATCGTAAAAATTATAACTATGCACTGACACAAATGCACGAAGCGAGCGAGCAATGTACACCTAGTGCAAAAGTAGGTATCAAGATATACATAGCTAGAGAGCACGAGAGAGATTAGGAGAGGGATAGTAAGAGAGAGAAAGAATTGGAAAGAAAATATACAGCGAGAGAAACTAGTAGATTGCTCAAGTTTAAATAATGTATATAGAGGTAAATACCCTAAAAGCAACAACATAAATGTACGAAGTGAGCTAGCGAACAATTTACTCGGAGGGCAAAAGTAGTTATCATTGCGACATCATGTTTGAAATGTACATTAGCGTTCGTTTAACATGCTTATTCCGCTATTCTGTACTATAGAAATAGGGGGAGCTCTTCTGTTCAGAAGGCGCGAAATTATTCGGGGAGATTTTATTATTTTTTTTTTGTAACGGACAAAGGAAAGCTTATGTTAAATCAATGAGTTTACAATCCAGGTACGAGAGGTGCAACCTCATATCTTCCCATAGTGCAGATTACCTCGCGGTGATTACTGTGAACGGTAAAAATACTTGTTAATTAACGGGATTCATAGGAATTAATTATCCTAAATATGGTTGCGATTGTTGATGATGTTTTCCATGGATTATATACAAGATTTAAAACGGACAAAGTAGTCTAAAAGAGTGTTTTAATGTTACATAACATATAGGGTAATATTGTAAATACAATAAATTCTGACAGCTGTTGATAACAACCTATGCACTTGAGTTCAGAAGAGAATTTCTGCAATCAAAATATCATATGGAAGGTAATTACTAGCAGGGGGTCACCTGTCTTTACACAGGCGTAAAATACGCTTTAATATGATATTTTATTTCGTATATAATAATATAGACTTATTATTTCCAAAGTAAAAATAAAGTATGTGGGTGTTATCAAATAGAAACACAACCGTAACATTCAAAGCTGGTTGCGTTACCAAAGTGACACGCATATAAACTGATTAAAAAGTAAACATATTAAATAAACAGGGATGATTGTACAACATCTATAGCGACCTTTTTTTGCAAAATTAATCCCTTAAAATCTATGTTATAATTATTACTATGATTATTACTATTTTTTCTCAGTAATTGATTAATAGAAAATACCCTTGTTATTGGCTTTTGTTTAGCCAAGTTATGTTTGCTGGAGTGTGTTAGGAATAGTAAGCTGTTGATGTTTCTGATGGATTGACGTCGCACATTATAAGTTGTAGACAGGCATACCTTTAAATATATATATATATGCATAGAAAATTGCGGGGTGTTTCTAGATCTTACACTGCTATTACTCATCGCAATTAGTAGTCGGTGGTGAAATATACATACAGACGTTTAAATAAACGACGAATTTAAACAACTATATTAGGATTAGGAGACCAATCATAAAATACATATGAATTTGATATGTTTTATATAAATACCTGTTTTATTTGCTAAATATTGGTGTATAAAAATACTGCGTCACAAGCTAAACACATACCATAGTTTGGGTTATGATGTTCTCATCAAATTAAATTATGTATCAGGCATTATTCATTGACACCCTGATCGCATTTAATGAATGGTGGGGGAGGATAGAAAGGATTGCAAACTGCTTTTGCTGTCTTGTCCGGTCAAGAGTCATTTCTCTAATTGAGGAAAAGAAACAATTACGCATTGTAAGTGCCAAGTAATACTGCTGCCATAATAAACCAATATGTAGGTGTTTTGAGCTTAATCCATAGTGTTTAATTAAATATTGAAAGAAAAATACGACATTAATTCATCATACCGTTTGAAAAAAACTGGATATCTTACACGCCAATCGTCAAACATTACCTCGCGAATGAATCCATATATTTTTACCCATACTTAAGTAATCATTTCTCAAACCACATTATCACCAATCTGGACAGGTTTATATATGGCGCTAGTTCATTAGATTTGTGTAATAATAAAACTCTCAACTTGGACTCGAGGGAGCATGACGGATTGCACACTCACATACACACACACCCATATATATATATATATATATATATATATATATATATATATATATATATATATATATATATATATATATATATATATACACATATATATACATATATATATATACATATATATATACATATATATATGTACACATATATATATATATATATATATATATATATATATATATATATAGTAATTGATAATATATATATATGGCGATTAAGCTACACTGAATATTCTGCGTTTCATCCACTATAGGATTAGTCAGGCTTATAAATTACTAACTAGCTCTACCTACGTATTGGCCACTTTTGAAGTAAATACTTAAAGTTTACGCACAAATCTATACTTTCGTATATTAATTTTATGTGAGTAAATGAAGTAGTTATATATATATATATATATATATATATATATATATATACACATGTATATGTATGTATGTGTGTGTGCGTGCATGTGTGTGTGATGGATATACAATTAAAATTAAACAGTACTCAATTAAACAGTATTACACAGGTTGGAATATCTTTATCAGAATTGTAGCATGGGAAAATCATATATAACAAAACATCAACTCCGCGAGTATTACTCATGAGATGAGAAAAAATGATAACAAATAATGTATATTCTCTATCATACACTAAGAAAAAAAGAATGTGCTTCATATTACTGTAACAGTGCCAGAATACAGAAACTAAACTGTTTCAAAGAAAATTGTCAAATGTGAAGATTTGTAGACTGTGGGGATTGATAAGAATTGGTTGCGGACTGGAAGATGCGGGACTTCCGGTGGAAACAGGAAGTTTGGTTTGTGGCGCGTTTTTTTCTGGGGCTTTGAAGAAGAAGAAAAGAAACGACGGTTGCTTTTCCACGCGGTCGAGGAGCCCCGAAAAGGTTATGAAAGTGAAAAACGACGTACTGACCTCACGTTATTTCCCGAACGCCTTGAATGGCTAAACATTGCTTCGTTCACGAAAACCAGAAAAGGAAGACACCGAAGTAAATTCAAACGAACCTTGTTCCCACCTAAACCGATAAGTATAACCCAATGAACATTATTTCTGTTGATTTTCTCACACACATGTCACGAACATTCTCTTCTGCCACAAAACGAACCTTCTCTATATACCTCCCAAATAGTAAATAAAGTTGCCTTTTTTATTCACCGTTAAAATATGTTTTTTTTTTATTTATTTCTATAGAGTAAGAGAGTTAGACACAAACCTGATAAACCTCTATAGCCCGTAGACTGTATCAAACTCAAATTTAGATAATACACGTGTTCTAGTAATACCTTGCACATACTATTATATCAAATTTACAATAGGCGCATGATTACAACGATATTCTTCCATTAAACATCATATTTTTTTATGCAAACGTTACATAATTTGAATACAGGAATATATTTCCATTGATGGGACCAATACCGGGTCATTAAGAAACAATCGTAATATATTATTTTATCTGTTTCTCAATAATATGAATCAAATTTAATAAAACTTAGACATTTGAAATTTCACATAGGAGGATATTTAAAACTTAATAATTTATAACACCTGTTAAAACAAAAGAATGGACTAAATGGAATATTTCATTTTTTAAGAAACATTGTTTATTGTCCCTTACCCTCTGCTAAATATAACAAATTAAAAACAGATTTAATTTTCTAATTTGCCGATTTGAATAATACAAAATTAAACTAAACCTCGTCATTTTATGAAATTTTATGATTATCAAAAATATATGAAAATTAGTTGCTTTATTTAGGGGTAAATGTAAAGCATAAATATTTGTGTATTTAAATAAATATCTTACTTTAAATAAATATATCAATGTTTAATTATAGTTACGATTACGGATCACAAATATATATTATTTATTTTCTCCATTTGCTATGTCAAGAGGATTCATGGGTTATTCTGAAATCGGGTGAAAGCAGATTTCTTTAAATAGTGCCGACGATTAAGGTATTTTGAAAACAAGTAAGTATATTTCCTTCTGTCATTTCTTGCATAATATAATACACCATTTAACTTCTTAATATAGAATTATTGAAAATAGAATTTAATGAAGGAAAGTGTGCTCCATTTTTTCTGATCAGCTTTTATTAATTAAACATATTTGTTTGTTATTTTATGTCTTTGTATCATAATATACGATTTTAAACATTATTTATATGTCACGTTAAAGAATCACGATTTAGTCTCAGATATCCCTTGATTCTGTGAATAATACACGATGATTCAACAAGAAATAGTTTTGATCGATCAATTAAAATTTAGTTTTTCCTAGATAAAATCGAAATATTGCTTTCACTTTGTACATCCGCTTAACTGGTCTTTAAATAAATACTATTCCCAGGCCAATATATGTTCATAGAAAATAAATATCGATTTGCTCTATAAATATTTAAATACATTTGAGAATATTTTGACGCAGCTGCCAAAAGCGATCAGCGACATATTTCACAAGGGATTTTTTTTTTAAATTAATCAATTAGATTTCGTCTACAACTATTATTTTGATGAATTATATATATATATATATATATATATATATATATATATATATATATATATATATATATATATATCAAGATGCGTTACGAATGCATAGGAATTGCTTAATCATGTATATGTTCTTAGGTTGCAAAATCTGCAAAATCAATGATACATATTTTAAACGCAGCCACTCAGAATATTTTTTTACTTTTTATGTATGTCACTAATCAAGTTGAATTCCCCTTAACCTAAGCATTTTCAACAGACTATCGTCTATAAACACTTTGCTACAACTGTGTGCCTCATGGCGCTACAACATGATACTTTGAAAATAGTTTTTTTCAAGCGTATCTAATAAATACATTCCTCCTCGATCATAAACCCCTTTTGTCAATAGAGTTTATAAGTAACACTATTGCGTACCGATTTATTATTGTTTCATTGTAAATGTGCTTTTTTTTTGTGTGTGTGTGTGTGTGTGTGTGTGTGTGTGTGTGTGTTGAAATAATATTAGATAATTACTCATGACGTATCTGTGCATGGATCAATTTGATATTCATACTTATTAAAGCTATGAATTATGCATGAGTGAAGCGTTTATTTTTTTATATTGGAAATCACTCTAGACATAGAGTTAAGGCAAACTATATAAGCTTACAATTAGGTAATGGCATAATGTATACAATATGAGATGTCTACTCGTCTTACTCTTACACAAAACCATAGTCACTACTAGACTAAACCTTGACACTTCCAAAGCATGTGGACCCGACCTCATCCCAGCTGTGCTATTAAAAAAGTGCTCAGCCGAAGTAGCTCCAGTTCTCTCCAAACTCTACAACAAATGCCTTAATGAATCTTGCTTTCCGAGCTGTTGGAAAACTGCTTCTGTTGTACCAGTATTCAAGAATTCTGGCGAAAGAACTGACCCATTAAATTATCGCCCTATTAGCCTCCTCCCACTTTTTGCCAAAATATTTGAGACCTTAATTAACCATGCTCTAGTCCAGCACCTTACAGATGCTAAACTTCTGACCGACCATCAATATGGATTTAGACAAGCCCGTTCCACGGCAGACATCCTAACTGTAATCTCTGAACGCATATACCATTCACTGGACAAAGCGGGAGAGGGCAGAGCGGTAGCTCTAGATATATCTAAGGCTTTTGACAGGGTATGACATGAGGGTCTCCTCAGGAAGATTAGATCTTACGGTATCACTGGTAGAATACTAACCATAATTAAATCCTTCTTAGATAAGAGAAAAATCCAGGTTGTCCTCGACGGTCGTACGTCTAAACAATATAATATAAATGCGGGAGTGCCCCAGGGATCTATCCTTGGTCCTCTGCTGTTCCTGATATTCATAAATGACCTCCCCGACAAAATTGCCTGTGAGATGGGTATATATGCTGATGACACCACACTCTATAGCAGGCACGACAGGAAAACAAATGAACATATATCTAAAGTAATGACAGAAACACTAGAGGATGACCTCAAATCAGTAGTGGAATGGGGACAAAAATGGATGGTAACGTTCAATGCCACCAAGACAAAACTGGTTTCATTCAATAATTACAAGAAACCTTCTCTACCACCTATAGCAATGGCCAACAACTCTTTAGCTGAGAGTACGTCTTTCAAGCTCCTTGGCCTGGCGTTCACAGGAAACATGAGCTGGAACAATTACATCGAGGGCATTGCCAGGGCCGCTGCGAGGAAGGTGGGCTCTCTCTACCGTGCTAGAAAACTTCTAACACCCGAAAGTATCCTGTACCTCTATAAGGCCACTATTCGCCCATGTATGGAGTATTGCTGTCACATTTGGGCCGGTGCATCGGCTACTAGTCTCTCGCTCCTTGACAGGGTTCAAAAGAGAGTCGCAAATCTGATAGGCCCAAAACTGGCATCAAAACTTCAGCCTCTGTCCCATCGTCGAAACGTTGCATCCCTCTGCCTGTTCTACAAGTATTATAATGGTGAATGCTCTGAAGAACTGCACGCACTTGTGCCCCCACGTCGTGAACACCCTCGACAGACCCGACAAGCCACAAAATCCCACCCCACACTGTAGAGATCCCTAGATGTAAAAGATCTTTCTACTCCAGTAGTTTCTTCCCCAGAACTGCTAGACTTTGGAATTCCATTCCAGGTCACTGCTTCCCCAACTGTACTGACATGCATAAGTTCAAGTGCAACGTGAACCAACATCTCGCTGCCCTAATCCCTACATAGTACCCCAGTAGATGTTTCCCCTGATAGTAGCCCCCTACACCAAAGTGGCAATGTGCCTTGTTTGGGGTGAAAATGTAATTAAAAAAAAAAAGACGGGAATCCGTCAGACAATTTTGAAGAACATATACCAAAATTGCTTGTATGGTAATGTTTCCATCTTGAAGATGTGGTGCGCCAAATAAAAATTCATAAAAAACGTGCAAAATAGAGATTATATTGCCGCACTGGCCTACACAGTGAAAGAAAAGGCTTTCATGAGCATACGCTATATTACCTATCCCTTCTGATGAAACATGACTAAACTATTAGAAACTCACTTTAGTTTACTCTGTCTAAGATTGTAACATATATCTCTATTCACAGTGGTTTCAGATCAACTGTTTACAATTTTCTCTCTCATACTTTTCTTTACATTTGATTTATTAAGAAAAAAAAACTGTAATGATGGGGTTAAGTGAAACAATATTTATGACATTTTATCTCTATACACAACATGCCATATCAATATTTAAGTTTTTAAGTACACTTTTTAATACCTATCATTATCTCAGTGTTTTATTTTTATACATTAATATTTCTCTTTATTATTATCCGGAAAAATAGATAGATTCTTTTGTTTAAGTTTTTACCAAGATGTTACACAAAGCTGTCTTCATAAAAAACTCCCTATTTTCAAGCTTTTTACTGATTAAAAAAAAAGCATCAAATAAACATATCATATTCACCTTAAAACGGAACAGTGTTATTGGTAATAAAAGGAGGAAGCTTAAATGAATAGGCAAGGCACATTGATAATGATTAGAATTTAAAAAAAGTTAAATAAAGAATTTATATTATTTACATAACGTGTGTAAGACAAGATAAATTATTTTTATACTATTAAAATTTACCTTTTAATTACATTAATTTCTTGAAAAAAAGTGTTAATAAAAATCATTTGTGAGATTCAAGCAAAACGAGACGGATCTTGGTCTGCAGATGTCAGTCTTCACAGAGCTCACAAATACAGATTGAGGCCTTGTTGCATTTTTCTAGACCTGCACAGCCGTAGTGTGCCCACCTACAGCCCCCTTGACAGGCTACCCAGCTTTCTTCTATGTGAGTACAGTCCGTCACGATACAAGCAATGTGTATCTTCTTCCTGGCACTGACACTGGCATGAAAAAAGTTGTTTCCTGGCTGAGCTGACACCTTTGGTTTTACCCTTAGTTTGAGTCTTTGACAGCATCTTTTCTTTTTTTCATCACCAGAGAATTTATATGGAGAAGGCATGAGCATATCAGTCGTCCCTCTCTGACGCGACACTCGTGTAGTAATGTTTGTTTTTGGGAAGGTATGAGGGGTGTGGGGAAATGCCTACTGCTGATTCCTTGTGTCTTTGTGGTGTAGTGGTAGGGCTGCAGGCTGAGGTGGTAGGAAGATTGGATGCTGAAATGGTGGCATTGCTGGAGTTTGAGGAGAGGTATGGCTGGAGGTTGAGATGGTAGAAGGGGTGGTGGTTGAGGGAGAGGGATTGCTGGGGAGTGAGGCAGATGGATGGTTGGCGGTTGAGGCAGATGATGCCTGGAGAGTGAGGTGGTGGGCTGGAGGCTTAGGTCATCAACACAGCAGGGAGATCTATTGCTTCAGATACAATGAAGTCAGCATCGGAAAAGACGCTTCTGTCCAAGGGCCATGTTCCTGAAGCCTTGAAGCCGTTGATTGCATTTAACATCGTTGCTGGTTGTATGTATGCTCGACCAAAATGGGTTGTGATTTTGAATTGGATCACTACAATCCCTGGGTATGCGCTCAACCAATTCCAAACCTGGTGGTCATAGAATGTGCTTGGGGGATTCATAAAAGTTACATCCAAGGGTTGCAGTCAATTCCTTAAGTGTGGTTAATGGAAGAAAATAATGACCCCATGTTCTCTTACAGCGTCAATCAGGTCCACGCTTTTGGTGTGTGTTGCATAACCATCGACAATCAACAGCACAGGCTTATCCTTCGATGCTCTGGAAAACTGTATGGACTTTCTCATCCATTTGATGAAGTGTCCTGTTTTAATCCATCCACTTGGCTGACACTCAGCTCATGCTCCAGGTGGGGCACCATCGCCCAGCGCTGGTTTGAGCCGTTGCCGAGGAAATATCAACATCGGTGGCATGTAATGCCTAGCAGAAGAGCAGCATATCGCCAAAGTTAGAAGCTGCCCCCTTTCTCCTGAAGAAACTGAACATATCTGCGTCTTGCCTTTAGTTGCCACAACTTCGAAGAGAGGCTTCCGAACTGTGGAAACACCTGTTTCATCACAATTCTTGACCCTGTCTGCATTCAGTTGGTGTTTGCCTACTACATCCTAATGTAGGCCAAAGAAAGTTGAGACTGCAATCCGTTTAAGCCCATGGCCCGAGCTAATGAAGTCGCTTCAGGTTTTCTTAGTGACAATTTGTCTGAACGCCGGCCCAATAACCCTCTGTACCAATAATAGCCAGCCACTCACTCTTTGTGGTTTAATTTACTGAACTTACCGTTCATAGGTCTGTTTTCGAAGTTCATAAGAAGAGAACACAAACAGTATTCTTTCCATCTGCTGGACGTAGCTGACAAGCTTCTCTTATTCCTCTTCTCTTAAGACCGTTGCAATTGATCCAAGGTCTGTAAAAGTAAGAAGAGTATTATTGTAAGGAATAATTATGAAAAATAGTTTCTTTATTCGTAAATTAACACATGCAATAATACACAAATGTCGCCTACACAAACATTGGGCGCAAGCATGTTCACATGCATGGGCCTGCACCATATTTATGCTCATCTCTCTCTCACACAAACATATATAGCACAGATTTAATGTTGACCTCTCTTCCCCCCTCTCTTTCACAGCCACACACTCATACTCATGCATGCTCTACGTACACCCATGTTCATACATACACACTTTATTTCATCATTTCCATACAAAAAACAATAGAGAGAGAAAGACAGATATACAGACAGACAGAGAGCAAGAGAGACAGACAGGCAGACAGACAAAGAGACAGACAGAGGGAAAGATTCATTTTTAGGAAAAAAAATAAATACACATTTTTGCATACTTCCTTGACAGCATCAGGATTCTTCCTAAACTTCGCCACTCTCCGTTCTATGGAGACTTAAGGTACATTTCGGAAGCGTTTCTCTACCCATGGTCACCATTGGGTACAAACACTACAGCTTGCTGCATATTGGTCTCATCCCATTACTGCCCTGAAGTCTTCCTGACGTAATTTCTCACTGTCCTGTCAAAACAAAGTGCTATGAATTAGGCCTTCATTACAACATCTGTATCGTAGTAATAGTAACACAATTAATATTATTATTATTATTATTATTAGTAGTAGTAGTAGTAGTAGTAGTGGTGGTGGTGGTGGTTGTGGTGGTGATGGTGGTAGTAGTAGTAGTAGTAGTTCTAGTACTAGTAGCAGAAGTAATATACTACCACCACTACTACTACGCAAAAAAAACATATGTTTTTTTTTTACTATGAGTTGAAAGTTTCGATTAAAAAAGAGTAAACAGACCACAGCACCTAACCTTAATGAGCCTGAACCTCTGGGGTAAAACGCGTCATTTTGCCGGATTGCTTTGTCCTGTTTCATCTTATCCGTGTTTGTTCACAAACCTTCCAAACAAGCTGCCGGGATTAAGTAGGTCAAACCGATTTATCTATTACCATAGCCAATAGGAATAACTGTCTCAATGTTAATACTTGTTTGCCAAATCTGTATCTTTTTTGGAAAGAACACGATTTCAGCGGAACAATAAAAATAGATCAAAATAGATAAGTTTGGAATACTTAACTCTTTTCGAACTACGGCGCGGTATAAAACAATGCTAACCGTTGGCCGCAGGAGTTACCACGCGATCTCTTGATCAGACTCCTTGCAAAAGAACTCTCTCTCTCTCTCTCTCTCTCTCTCTCTCTCTCTCTCTCTCTCTCTCTCTCTCTCTCTCTCTCTCTCTCTCTCTTTCAGTTATCTGTGGTGTTTTGTTTTACCCAGCTATCACGTTTTGCCCCAGGTTAAGCCATATGAATATTACCGAGATTTTAATTTTAATATATTAAGATTTTGATTAAAAGGATTTAACAAACCTATATATATATATATATATATATATATATATATATATATATATACGTGTATATATTCTGTGTAATGCTTTTACGTAGTCTCCTTGATCTCACATTATTTACGTGCTTCTGCTTTTTTTACGTATTTCATGTATTCCTAACCACGTTTCTTTCGATATAATTAAAAGGAGGGTATGTATGCTATATATTAATGGAGAACATTTCGATTTTCGATCAATAATCTTTCGATGTCTATAATACTTTGACTTCACAATTAAAGTATTCATAAACCATTTAAAAGTTACTGCCACCCAACTGTAACTGATATATGTTCAATCTAACAACTATTTCTACAGACTTATAATATACATACGTATTCAGTTTCTTTAGAACACGTTGGCTTACGTTTAATGCATATTATTATTTATCCAAGCAGACACATAATCAAACATACGTAAGCGTTTAACGTTGTCGGGCAACAAATTCCGAAGCAAAATTCCGATGCGTTAATTGAGACGCATATGTATCCATAGAGAAGAAAACTGCCCAATAAGTATCTAATCTTCTTCCCCACTTGATATATTGTAATTAAATGCTGCAAAAATATTCGATTACAATAACCTCTCTGTAATCAAATAATGTGTGCCGCTCCATTATTAGCATGAACCATAGTTTGCCCTTTGTCTTCGACCTGTGTCATTACATATGGCAGTTATCCGTGTTATTACACTGAATGACGTACAACAAGAAAGCTCGATGTCTGTAACAGATGCTGATATATATTATCACAGTTGGAGGTAAGTTAGTTTAATTTTATATCGATTCACCATTATGATCAGCAGCTTACTTTTCTACATTACTTTTGTAGTCGTGTCTAGCTAATATTCTAAGAAGGATTACTAGCGTTTCCATCACGTCGAACCCGGCTTATTTTGTGTCTCGCCAACAAGAGGTGTTCAAGTACATTTCTCGTGACATTCGTTAGAAAAGAAATCGATTGAGTTGTCATGTCACGGTCGAATTTCGTGTCACATGTTTTTTAATAAAAAAAATAGATGAGAAGAAGAGCTATGGAAAGTCAACTCAGTTTATCGTCTCGAAATCTAAGAGCTATTTACATTACCGTTTTGCCAAGGTGAACGACTATTACAGGTTGTTTGATGTCTAAGTAAAGCATCGCAGGAGGACACGATTATTCATTACGGATTATCTGCCTTCCTCTACTTTCCTTATTCTCTCTTCCATAATATATATATATATATATATATATATATATATATATATATATATATATATATTGTCACATCTTTTCAAGGCCCGGAAGCCACTCAGGGATAAGGGTTATTGCAAGTACATTACGTTAGTGAGGAGATTTGATGAAGTGTTTACTTAAGGACGCGGTTTATTAGGAATTTGTATGCGTTGGACTTGAATACATCCGAGTTGTAGCCAGGTGGGAACCAGACAGACGGAACAGAGTTCCATAGACGTGCAGTTCGAAGAAAGAAGCTTTGTTCATGGAATCCACGTTTTGATTTAGGCAAATATAAATAGTGGGGGAAATTTTTCACAGTGAATTCAGCTAGACGGGTGCTTTTCGTGAAACATTGGCGAGGGTGGACCAGAGATTGGAGTTAAGACGAGCACCTACCATGGAAATAACGATAAAACAAGGATAGGCTCGCAATGTCTTTTCTGTGGGAGAGAGGTTGCAGGGTAGAGAAAAGGACATCCCCACTAAGCCACGAAGTCTATTTTGTACTCAGTCAAGGCAGGATATGCTGCTTTTAGCAGCTCCTGCCCATATATTTCAGCAGTATACCATCCTTGTACGTATTTGGCTTTTATATAGATAGAGAATTGCATCAGTAGTGAGATATCTTCTGGAGCGGTAGAAGGATCGCACAATCTTTCCAGCGACCATGGCAACGGACTTGATGTACGTGTTCCATTTCAGATCAGGAGTAAAGGACAAACCCAGAAGCTTGTCAAAACACGGGGGTTCTCCCTGACGAGAGCCATTCATTTAAATTGATGCAAGATGGGGATCAGAGCGTTGTTGATGTAAAGATAGGAGTTTGGTTTTAGTTGCATTAAAGGTAACCAGCCTCGACTTCCCCACTGAACCACGACCTCGAGATAAGAGGAGAGAGAATCAGAGAGAACTTTGTCATTTACAGCCTTTGATGAGTTGCTGTAGATGGTCGTGTCATCAGCATGACTTAAGGATGTGTTTAGGGAGGTCATTGATGTAGATCAGGAGAGAGTAGTGCCCAGTATTGACCGTTGAGGGACTCCAGCATTAATACTGCAGGCCTCTGATTTTTGTCCATCGACCACTACTCTTATGAGCCTATCGGAGAGAAATGATTTAATGATTGAGAAAATTGAGTTATACCGTAGCTGGAAATCTTGTGAAGTAGGCCCTTATGCCATACCTTGCCGAAGGCCTTTGATACGTCAAGAGCAATTGCTCTAGAAAGGAAGCCTATGTCAAGAGACTCACTAATCCTGTGAGATATAAACGTTAGCCCATCTGCGGTAGATCTTGCAGAACGGAAACCGTATTGTGTGTCACTAAGAAGATTCTTTCTGGTGAGGTTGTTTACTACTTCTCTGTATATACATATGTACATATATATATATATATATATATATATACATATATATGCATATACATATATTATATATACATATATATACATATATATACATATACATATACTATATACATATATATATACATATATATATATATACATACACCTATATATACACATATATATATACATATACCTATATATATATATATATATACATATATATATACATATATATATACATATATATACATATATATACATATACATATATACATATATATACATACACATATATATACATATATATATAAATATATATACATATATACACATATATATACATACATATATACATAGATACGTATATATATACATATATACATTTATATATATATATATATACATATATATATACACACATCTATACATATACATACATATATACATATACGAAAATATGACGAGGGAAAAATTAAATCTGTTTCATTCAAAACGTCGTATACGATTTAAGTAGATGTATTACTGCTTAGTTTACTTTTTCAATAATTACTTCTTGCTGGCTCTTTAAAACGGCTAGTAAACAAACCGAATTTGTTCCACATGTGAAAATGATTATTTGCATCAAATTTAAAGTTTGTAGAAAAAAAAAACAGATCGGGGTTAATAGTGGACGTTCGGGAGACACCTGTTAGTTACTTAAGTATATCTATCTATCCATAAAAGTTGACGTGTATGTATGTGTGTCCGTCTGTATACATTTCCATACGCAGTAATTCTGTCAATTTTAAGTCTACAGACTGGAAATTTTATATATCGAGTACTAAGATTTGGGAAAATCTATGTGATCCGTTTTCGGCCAGAAATTGGGCGATTGAGATGTCAAAGGTCAACAATTTGACCTTTGAGAACTTTACCAAACTCCCCCTACAAATTTGCGTCTAAACACGTGAAATTTTTGATATAGGTTCCTGAGACATGCATCTAACGTAATAAGTTTTTTTGAGCCCGAAACAATAAATGTTAGGGGGGCATTATAGGGGTTAAGTTAAAAAAATGACCGCTTTATTTTTTTTTGCTCAACATACACCTCCACATTCCCGGGCAACGCCGGCCACCCATGCTAGTGTATCTATAAAAGTAAACGTGTTTGTGTGTCCGTCTGTGTGTACATTTCCCTACGCAATAATTGAATATACAGCTACTGAGATGTTGGAAAATCGATGATATCGGTTTTCGGTCAGAAATGTGACTGGAAAGGGGCCAAAGTTCAACGATTTGACCTTTGAGAACTCTACAAACCTCCTCCGAAAATTTGAGGTCTTAATAGTTAAAATCTTAGATATAGATTCCTTGAACATGGATCCAACTATATAACTAGATTAGTGACCTAAACTATAAATGTTAAGGGGTGATAATAGGGGTCAAATTTAAAAAAAAAAAATGATCTTTTTTGGGTTTTTTTTGTTTTTTTGCCCAGCATACACTTTACACCCGGGGCACGCCGGGCACCCTTGCTAGTATATCTATAAAAGGTAATGTGTCTGTGTTCGTCTCCGCCTGTTAAACTTTTCCGTATGAAATAACTCTGTCAACTTTCAGTCTAAAGACTCGAATTTGGATATACAGTGTACTGAGATTTGGAAAAAATCTGTGTAATCCCTTTTTGGCCAGAAATTTTGCTGTCAGGGGAAAAATTACACGATTTGACCTTTGAGAACTCTACCAAACACCTCCGCTAATTTTGGGTATAAACAATTTGAATATTAGTTATAGGTTTCTTTGACATGGATCTAGCTAAATAACTTAGTTTGAACCCAAAAAATAAATGTTAATGGGCATAATATGCGTCAAAATAAAAAAAAAATTGACCTCTTCGGTCTCTACCACGAATTAACACGGACATTGTTTACATATGACTATGTGGATTTACACCTGCACAGGTAAGTGCACATGGAAATGAACAACCCACCGATGCCTCATGTGCATAGACGCACACCTTAGAGTATGACAACCCTATATAGCCTTCGCCAAAACTGATCGATAATACAATATATATATATATTTTTTACAAGGCTGTCACCACTTATCAAGGCCCAGAGGACACTCGAGGATAAGGGTAAGTAGGTATACATAAGTCATTGTGATATTAGCATAGTAAACAGTGGGAATTTTGTAACTTGGATTACTTAGGGGTACGATTCAATTAGAACTTGTTCACATAGGACTTTTTTTTCATAGGTATCAACTCATTATCAAGGCAAATAGGCCACTCAAGGATAAGGGGTAAACAGTGTACAGTAGAAATTGGACAATATAATAATCATTAGTAATGAAAATTTGTTAAATTTGATAACTTATATGGAACGGCTCATCAAGAACTTATTTACGTTAGACTTGAAGACAACCATATTGTAGTCAGCAGGAAAGCAGGAAAAAAGAAGACAATTCCACAGGTGTGCAGTTCTAAGAAAAAAACTTTGTTAATGGAATCTCCGTTTAAGTTTAGGCACATATAAAGAGTGGGGAGAATTATTGATCGTGTTTACAGCTAGACAAGTGTTTGTTGTGAAAGTTTTGCGAGGGGGGACCATAGATTGAAGCTCAGTCGAATATTTTCCATGAAAATAACGATACATCAGAGACACACTCGCAACATCTCTTCTGTGAGGTAGAGGTTGCAAGGAAGAGAGCAGGACATCTCCTACGAGGCTACGAAGTCTATTTTGAACTCTATAAGGCAGGACAAGTCCTTTCTAGCAGCTCCTGCCCAGATGTGGCAACAGTATCCCATCATTGGACGTGCCTGGCTCTTATATAGATAGAGAATTGCATCAGCAGTGAAGTATCTACTGGATCGATAGAAAGACCCCACCATTTTTTCAGCGGCCTTGGCAACAGATTTGATGTACGTGTTCCATTTAAGGTCAGGAGTAATGGTCAAGCCCAGAAGCTTGTCAAAACTTGAGGCCTCCTGAAGACGAGAGCCATTCATTTCAATTGATGCCCGATGTGGATCAGAATGTTGATGATGTAAAGAGAGAAGCTTGGTTTTAGATGCATTAAAAGTAACAACCACTCCTTTCCCCATTGTACTACATGCTCAAGATCAGAGGAGAGAGAATTGGAGAGAACTTGGTTGTTTACTGTCTTAGATGTGCTACAATAAATGGTAGTGTCGTCAGCATAAATGTCTACAAATGATGAAAGGATGTGATTTGGAAGATCATTAATGTAGATCAGGAAAAAAATTGGGCCCAGGATGAACCCCTGAGGGACACTGGCATTAATACTGTGGGCTTCTGATTTTTGCCCCTCAACTACAACTCTTATGAACCTATCAGAAAGAAATGATTTAATAATTAAGAAGACATTTCCAGTTATACCATTGCTAGAGATCTTATGAAGTAAACCTTTATGCCATACCCTATCAAAGGCTTTAGATATGTCAAGTGCAATTGCCCTAGAAAGGTTGCCTCCGTCGAGAGATTTGCTAATCCTATGAGATATAACTGTAAGCACATCTGCTGTAGATCTAGCAGAACGGAAACCATATTGAGTGTCACTAAGAAGGTCATTTTTGTTAAGATGGTGATTACTTCTGTATTTAACACAGATTCCAGCAACTTACTCATGACGCACAGGAGACTTATTGACCTGTACTGAGATGGGGATGAGCGATCACCTGAATTCTTTAATACAGGGCATACAGATGAAATTTTCCAGGGAGATGGGAAACTATTCTCCTTAAGACAACGTTTCATAGTTTTGTAAGTATGGGTGCTAGTTCAGGTTGAAGTTTTTTTAGTACAATAATTAGAATACCGTCCGGGCCAGTTGCTTTACTGGAATCAAGGTTTTTGATTAGCTTGGCAACATCACGTACATATATACGCATATCACATAGTGTGTTTTCAGATACAGGAGGAAATATTGGGGGTTGGCGGCCTTGATCGCAAAAGGTAGAATTAGCTGCAAAGTTCTTGACAAAGAGTTTGGCTTTGTGTGATGCTGACGAGATTACCTCAGGTACATTGATGATAGGTGGAATGGAGCGCACAATTCTGTTCAGAATTCTGTTTGCTATTTGCCAAAACTGGTGGGAACCAAGCCGCTACTCAGCTACTTTGGACTAAACAGATTGAGCATACAACCAT